>NC_041385.1:848257941-848283390 GCF_002162155.2 Triticum dicoccoides | reverse complement strand
CACCCGGCCACGCCCCGCGCGCCACCGCAGCTCCTCCGGCGCCGGCCTCCTCCCGCAGCCTCGCCGGGCTCCGGCGCCGCCCCCGGCCTCCTCCGCCCTTCTCCGACCCCTCCGGCCGGCGTCCTCTCCCACTCCGGCCAGCTCGCGCCGCCGCCTCGGTTCCCACGCCCCGGATCTAGATCCGAGATAACCGAAGGTAGACCCCGATTTCCCCAAGTCCCTAAATAATTGCATATTTTAGCCCCTATTCGTCGCATTATAACTCTGCATCCGTAGCTCCGTTTTGTGCGTGTGATATATCGAATCGTTCGTTGTGAGATGATCTACATTTTGTTCCATTGTGTCATGTTTGTTTGAGTCCATCTTGATGCTTGAATCATCATTGCAAGAGTGCTATATGATGTTAACTACTGTCTGTTAACAGAACTTGTTGATTTGTCATTTTTGTTGCATTTGATGTGTGCATCCTATGAGCTTGATGTCTACATGTGTTTTGAACTACATCATGCCGTCTTCACATTGGTGCCATCCATGTATTTTTGTGAGTCTTGTACTGAGTGCATCGATCTCATGAAGTAGGGTACTTGCTGTTACTGTTTTGCTAGGCTGAATCTGTTATTTCGTGATGCTATGTAAACCTGCTGCTACAAGTCATTCTATGCATAATCTGGAGATGTTCACTAAGGATGATTTGTTATACACGTCATGATCCATTCATCCATGCCCCTGGTTGCATTTATAGACTGTTGTAGCTTGTTGTTATCATGCTCCAAAGTTGCTAAATAATGTTGTTGTTAGCCTGTTAACTCTAAGCTCAATGTTGCCATGATTGTTGTTAGTGATCCATGCACCCTATGAACTTGCTCTTGCCATGCTTAGATTCACAAACATGTATTCTTACTGTTAGTCACCTTGCCATGCCATGCATTGCTCTGTGGTGAGTGGTACAAGCTCACCAACATGCCTACTTATTGTTGTTCCTGCCATGCATGAATCTGTCATATCATTTGCCATGTTTACATGGGTGCCATCATAGTTTCTGTGCCATTTTGGCTCATGGTCAGTAAGGGACTTTTGTTCTATGAATTTAGTAGTATCATGCCATTCCTTTGCTTGCCATGATGAGTTCCTGTAGCATGTTGTTTGATAGCTCTAGACATTGCAACCTGATGTTATTTCTGCACAGCCTGAAACTGTTATTATTTGCAATCTTGCCATGTCCTTTTGAGCATGTTCTAGTGATTTATGGAGATAGCTCAGTGTTCACGTTTTGTCATGCTTTACCTATATTTTATGCCCATGCCTTTTGTTATTACGTTGAGATGCTGTAGCTTGTTGTTTTGGTGCTTGCAATATGCCTAGTTGCTATTTTGGACAGACTGTTGTTATATCTTGTTTAGTGTGTGTGTTGAATCGTTCCTCCGTTTTGAGTGTGCTCTATGTGAAACTTGCTTGATTTTGCATGTAGTTTCATATTATCATGTTGCATCCTTATTTTGAGGTGTTTGCTTGATGTTTGTATGCATTTTGCATCAATGCCATGCTTGACTTGTTTTGCTCATATCTTCTAGGCCGTAGCTCCGAATTAAATGAACTTTATATGTAACTTGATTAAAATTTCGTGTAGATCCTCTTGGTGCTCTTTAACTTGCTGTTTAACAACTTCAAATTAATGTTTGTTCAGATCTGGACCAATTTCGAGATTGGCATATGAGGACTTAACGGAATTGTTATGTGTTGTTCCCGGCCTCATTTGAACTTGCTTTGATGTGTTGCTCTTGTATGCATCATCTCTTGCCATGAGTAGCTTCATGTAGCCTTGTCATGCATCATGCTTATTGTGCATCATGTCTTGTCTATGTGTGGTGTGTTTACTATGTTGTGTGCTTCTTCTCGATAGTTCCCGTTTCGTCACGATCGTGAGGATTCGTTCGTCTACGCTTGGTTCGTCTTCGTGGCTTCATCTTCTTCATGGACTCGTTCTTCTTCCTAGCGGGATTCTAGGCAAGATGACCATCACCCTGGATCTCATTACTATCATTGCTTTGCTAGTTGCTTCGTTCTATCGCTATGCTGCGCTACCTATCTTTTGCTCTTCATGCCTCCTAAATTTCCATGTCAGCCTCTAACCTTTTTCACCCTTCCTAGCAAACCACTGCTTGGCTATGTTACCGCTTTGCTCAGCCCCTCTTATAGCGTTGTTAGTTGCAGGTGAAGTTGAAGATTGCTCCATGGTGGACAGGATTATGTTGGGATATCACAATATCTCTTATATTAATTAATGCATCTATATACTTGGTAAAGGGTGGAAGACTCGGCCTTATGCCTGGTTTTTTGTTCCACTCTTGTCGCCCTAGTTTCCGTCATATCGGTGTTATGTTCCCGGATTTTGCGTTCCTTACGCGGTTGGGTGATTTATGGGACCCCCTTGATAGTTCGCTTTGAATAAAACTCCTCCAGCAGGGCCCAACCTTGGTTTTACCATTTGCCTCACCTAGCCCTTTTTCCCTTGGGTTTCCGGAGCCCGAGGGTCATCTTTATTTAACCCCCCCGGGCCAGTGCTCCTTCGAGTGTTGGCCCAAACTAGAGCCACTTGCAGCGCCACCTCGGGGAAACTTGAGGTCTGGTTTTAGTTGTACGCAATGTTCATCCTGTGTTGCCCTGAGAACGAGATATGTGCAGCTCCTATCGGGATTGTCGGCGCATCGGGCGGTCTTACTGGTCTTGTTTTACCATTGTCAAAATGTCTTGTAAACCGGGATTCCGAGTCTGATCGGGTCTTCCTGGGAGAAGGTATATCCTTCGTTGATCGCGAGAGCTTATCATGGGCTAAGTTGGGACACCCCTGCAGGGTATAAACTTTCGAAAGCCATGCCGCAGTTATGTGGCAGATGGGAATTTGTTAATGTCCGGTTGTAGATAACCTTGACACCTGATTCGAATTAAAACGCATCAACTGCGTGTGTAGCCGTGATGGTCTCTTTTCGGCGGAGTCCAGGAAGTGAACACGGTTTTGGGTTATGTTTGACGTAAGTAGGAGTTCAGGATCATTTCTTGAGCATTGCTAGCTTCACGACCATTCCGCTTGCTCTCTTTTCACTCTTATTTGCGTATGTTAGCCACCATACATGCTTAGTCGCTGCTGCAAGCTCACCACTTTACCCCTTCCTTTCCCATTAAGCTTTGCTAGTCTTGATACCCATGGTAATGGGATTGCTGAGTCCTCGTGGCTCACAGACTACTACAACAACAGTTGTAGGTACATGTTATGCGATGATCATGACGCGAGAGTGATGTTTGCTTGTTTTGGAGTTCTTCTTCTGCGTCTTCTTGGATCAGGGGAAGGTTCCAGGTCGGCAGCCTGGGATAGCAGGGTGGATGTCGTTTGAGCTTCTGTTTGTGTTTCATCCGTAGTCGGATGTTGATCTTATGGATGATGTATTGTTGTATTCATGTGGCATTGTATGCCTCTTGTATGTATCCCCATCTATTTATGTAATGTTGATGTAATGATATCCACCTTGCAAAAGCATTTCGATATGCGGTTCTATCCTTGGTGGGACCTTCGAGTCTCTTTAGGATAGTATCGCATATTGGGCGTGACATTAACCCCGAGGGTTTTTGGAATATTTGGTGATTTGTAGTGCAAATAGGGGGGCCGGGGGCCATTAGGTGGGCCCCCAGGCGCGGCCTGTTGGGTTGTGCACCTGTCGGGGCACCCCTAGGTGCAGCTCTGGCCCATTGGGTGTCTTCTGGTCCATAAAAATTCCACAAAAAGTTTCGCGGTGTTTGGACTCCGTTTGATATTGATTTCCTATGATGTAAAAAAATAAGCAAAAAACAGCAACTGGCACTTGGCACTGGGTCAATAGATTAGTCCCAAAAAATTATATAAAGTTGCTATAAAATGATTGTAAAACATCCAATAATAATATGATAGCATGAGTACTTCATAAATTATAGATACATTGTAGACGTATCAACATCCCCAAGCTTAATTCCTACTCGTTCTCGAGTAGGTAAATGATAAAAGAAATAATGTATGAAGTTTGAATGCTAGCAACATGCACAAGCAATTGTTTCTCGTAAAACTTATCATGATAGAGTAGCAACCAATTCACATGATAAGGTTCAAACAATGAATTCTCTTGAAACTCAACAACCTATTTTCTCAGTCACCAAGCAATTGTAATTCAACTTATTCAACAAAGTCTTCAACAAAGTCTAAGTAAGAGCTCCACATACTCAACCATCATAGTCTTCTATGGTTTCTAACACTCACCGCATACACATGAGTAAAACGTTTCAACCAGACACGTAGAAAGATAGGGGCTTAGAGTTTCGCCTCCCAACGTATTCACCTCAATGGTGATGTCAGCAATGATAACTCATGCAACCCATATCCAACTAGATATATGTGCCTAGACCTTTCCTCACCACATTATGCTTGCCAAAGGAGAAAAATAAAAAGGAATAGAGAGAAAAACTTTGACTCTTGCATGAAAGTAAATACATAAAAGGAAAAGATAAGCCCTTCGCAGAGGGAAGCAGAGGTTGCCATGCGCTTATTTTTTTTATGCTCAAACCAATAGTGCAAAAGAAGATCATGTATTGCCACTTATGGTAGCAACCTTTATTATGCAGTCTGTCGCTTTTATTCTTTGCGATCACAAGTTCTTACAATGCTCAATTTTCTCTTACACTAAATGATCTAACACTTTTTAGAAGTAATTTTTATTGCCTTATTGTACTAATGACAACTTACTTGAAGGATCTTATTCAATCCTTAGTAGGTATGGTGGATTGTTGAAAATAAGATTTGGGTTTAAGGTTTTTTGGATGCACAAGTAGTATCTCTACTTGGTGCGGAATTTTTGTCTAGCAAAGATCAGGGGCAAGCACCACATGTTGAAGGATCTATGACAATATAGCTACTATGTGAATATGAACAAACATAAATCATTACGTTGTCTTCCTTGTCCAACATAAACAATTTTGGCATATAATATTTTGATGGGGGCTCACAATCACAAAATGTTTCCAGGATAGTGTATTTACATGTGAATGTTCTCTTCCTTATAGTAATCATTCATGAATTGCTTGCATGACCAATATTGTGATTGTCAAGCTTCAAAAGATTTCAACTTCAACTTCAACTTCAACTTTCTAAACCCAATGTGAAGATACTACTAGGTATGCTATGAACATATAATTTCAACTTCACTATATACAATTCATTCAACAATTTACTCATAGGATACACGTGAAGCACAAGAGTAAATGACAAGCTACTCCAAAAAGATATAAGTGAAGATAAAGCAAGTAGTTAAGTAAATAGGTAGCTATTTGAGGACTCTATTATTTAAAAACTTTCATATCTATGTATTTTATTAAAACATCAAGCAAAACAAAACAAAATGACATTCCAAGAATAGCACAACTCATGTGAAGAAGCAAAAACTTTGGTTCAACCGATACTAACCGATAATTGTTGATGAAGAAATGTGGGATGCCTACCGGGGCATCACCAAGCTTAGATGCTTGAGTCTTCTTGAAATATTATCTTGGGATGCCTTGGGCATCCCCAAAATTGAGCTTTTGTGTCTCCATAATTCCTTTTATATCACAGTCTCTATAAATCTTAAAAACTTCATACACACAAAACTATAAAAGAACTCGTGAGATAAGTTTGTATAAACCAATGCAAAAACCTTATCATTCTCTACTGTAGCAAATGACTAAAATTAGTATTCAACATTGCATACTAAATTCCTATGCATATTTAATACACATATCCTCAAATAGAATCATTAAACAAGCAAACATAGGCAAACAATGCAAACATAACAACAATCTGCCAAAACAGTACAATGTGTAAAGAGTGCAAGAGTATCAATACTTATTGAACTCCAAAAATTATGAAAATTTACCACGCTTTAGAAACTTTATCATAACTTATTTTGAAAAAAGTTTCAGCATTTTATCACATTCTTACGTATCTAGGGAATTTTTGCAACGGCGACAAACTTTCTGTTTTTTAAACATCAACTCATATACTTGCAAAATAAGAACGGTAAAGGCTATACTTGACATTATTATTGAAAATAAAGATGCAAAACATTATTATAAATAACATCAAGCAAATCAAAACAAGAGAAAATGACTCACCAATCAAAACTCATATCATGTGACGAATGAAAATGTAGCTCCAAGTGAGGTTACCGATAATGTTGAAGACGAAAGAGGGGATGCCTTCTGGGTCATCCCCAAGCTTAGTTGCTTGGATCTTCCTTGAATATTACCTTGGAGTGCCTTTGGCATGACCAAGATTAGGTTACTGTCAATCCTTATTCTCCTCATATCGATATCTCACACGAAACTTGAAAACTTCAATCACACAAAACTTCACGGAACTTCGTGTGATAGGTTAGTATCATAAAGAGCAAACCATTTCACTTTGGTACTGTAAAAGACAAGATTCATATTTTTTTCCACACAATGCCTACTATAGCATATCAATTCCACAATTTATATTGAGCAATATAAGCCATAGAAACTAGGAAACAAGCAAACTACGCATTGAAAACAAAATTTGTCAAAAACAGAACAAGTCTGAAGTAATATGTAGTCCAACCACACTTCTGCTACTCCAAAAATTCTGAAAAATTGGGATAACATAGAGAATTTGTATATCTATCACCTGCAAATAATTCATATCATAAGCACGTTCCAGTGAATTTTTAAATTTCCTTGACTGAGCACAAAAGTTTCTGTTTATGCACAAATTCAAGTCAACTATCATCCACACTATCCCAAAGGATTTACTTGGCAATTTATTGAAACTAAAGCAATAAAACATGATTACTACAGTAGCTTAATCGTGTGAAAACACAAACAGTATGTATAAGTGTTGGGTTGTCTCCCAACAAGCGCTTTTCTTTAACGCCTTTTAGCTAGGCATGATGATTTCAATGATGCTCGCATAAAAGATTTGAATTGAAACACAAAGAGAGCATCATGAAGCACATGTCAGGCACATTTAAGTCTAACACACTTCCTATGCATTGGGATTTTGTGAGCAAGCAACCCATGAAATCAAGAACCAACTAGCATAGGAAGGAAAAACAAATACAACTTCGAAACAATAAACATATAGAGAAGAAACTTGATATTATTGAGATAGGTAAGAGCAGAAGTTCCTCTCTCATAATAATTTTCAGAAACATCTCATGAAGGGATTCAATAATATAACTATCACAAAAATCACTCTTTACATGATGCACAAGCGTAGTAGATTTATTAATCTTTATGGCATACGTGTCATCATATAATCATCATAGATAGCAACTTTATTGTCATAGTTAATTGAAACCTATTCCAAAATAGTGGATGTATCACTAAATAGTCATGACCTATCCAAATCCAAGTTCACCCATATTGTATTAAGATTCAACACCCTCCGAAATAGTGGCATGCTATCTAGAGTTGACACTCTGCCAAACCCACTTTCATCAATGTAATCATCATAAATAAGAGGCATGCTATCATTGATACGTCTCCAACGTATCTATAATTTATGAAGCATTCATGCTATTTATTATTTGTTTTGAATGATTACGAGCTTTATTATACACTATTATATTACTTTTGGGACTAACCTATTAACCGGAGGCCCAGCCCATATTGCTGTTTTATTGCCTGTTCCAGTATTTCGAAGAAAAGGAATATCAAACGGAGTCCAAATGGAATGAAACCTTCGGCAGCGTGATTTTTTGGAAGAATATGATCCTGGAGACTTGGAGTTCACGTCAGAAGATACTCGAGGCAGCCACGAGATAGGAGGGCGCCCCCCCTGTAGGGCGCGCCCCCGTCGTGTGGGCCCCTCGAGCACGTCCCGACCGACTTCTTTCGCCTATATAAGCCTACGTACCCTAAAACCATCGAATATCAAGATAGATCGGGAGTTCCGCCGCCGCAAGCCTCTGTAGCCACCAAAAACCTCTTGGGAGCCCGTTCCGGCACCCTGCCGGAGGGGGAACCTATCACCGGTGGCCATCTACACCATCCTGGCGCTATCCATGATGAGAAGGGAGTAGTTCACCCTCAGGGCTAAGGGTATGTACCAGTAGCTATGTGTTTGATCTCTCTCTCTCGTGTTCTCTCCATGGCACGGCCTTCATGTATCGCGAGCTTTGCTATTATAGTTGGATCTTATGATGTTTCTCCCCCTCTACTCTCTTGTGATGAATTGAGTTTCCCTCTTGAAGTTATCTTATCGGATTGAGTCTTTATTTGCGAACACTTGATGTATGTCTTCCGTGTTTATCTGTGGTGACAATGGGATATCACGTGCCACTTGATGTATGTTTTGGTGACCAACTTGCGGATTCCACCCATGAACCTATGCATAGTGGTTGGCACACATTTTCTTGACTCTCCGGTAGAAACTTTGGGGCACTCTTTCAAGTACTTTGTGTTGGTTGGATGAATCTGAGATTGTGTGATGCATATCGTATAATCATGCCCACGGATACTTGAGGTGACAATGGAGTATCTAGGTGACATTAGGGTTTTGGTTGATTTGTGTCTTAAGGTGTTATTCTTGTACGAACTCTTGAATAGATTGATCTGAAAGAATAACTTTGAGGTTGTTTCGTACCCTACCATAATCTGTTTGTTTGTTCTCCGCTATTAGTGGCTTTGGAGTGACTCTTTATTGCATGTTGAGGGATTGTTATATGATCTATCTATGTTATTATTGTTGAGAGAACTTGTACTAGTGAAAGTATGAACCCTAGGCCTTGTTTCCTATCATTGCAATACTGTTTACGCTCACTTTTATCATTAGTTACCTTGCTGTTTTTATATTTTTAGATTACAAAAACCTATATCTAGTATCCATATTGCACTTGTATCACCATCTCTTCGCCGAACTAGTGCACCTATACAATTTACCACTGTATGGGGTGTGTTGGGGACACAAGAGACTCTTTGTTATTCGGTTGTAGGGTTGTTTGAGAGAGACCATCTTCATCCTACGCCTCCCATGGATTGATAAACCTTAGGTCATCCACTTGAGGTAAATTTGCTACTGTCCTACAAATCTGTGCACTTGCAGGCCCAACAACGTCTACAAGAAGAAGGTTGTGTAGTAGACATCAATCATCATAATAAATTTTCTTATCGAAAGTAGAAGGAATCAAAGGATCATATTCATTAAGCAAAGCATACCCAAGCTTAGGAAAAACATTATTTCGAGCAAATATATCTTCAAACATTTCATACTCATTAAACATAGCATCCCCAAGCTTGTGGTTTTGCATATCATCACAATCATTCTTATCAATAGCATGAATGGCACCAATAGTATTGCAAACATTATTATCATAATCTTCCAAGCAAGTGCTAAAAATATTTTCAAGATCATAAGGGACATCATTGTCTTCCCAATCATAATAATTACAACAAGTAGTAGGTATAAAAAATCATACTCAATATCATCATCTCCCATCAACATATTTGATTCACTTTCATGAGGCACAATGGTGATAGGAGCAACATTGTTTAGGAGAGATACCTCTTTACCTCTATTCTTTCTTCTTTTCTTCTTCTTCACCACATCATGTGTGGGTTTAATTAATTTTTTCAAGCTTCTTGTTGAAGAGATTGATTGGATAGGAAGAGCCCCCTCGTTACCTGATTCATCATAATAAAAACTCGGAGGGTATTGGGAAATATTTTCCTTTTCGTTAGTGCTCTCTTCATATTCTATTTGTTTTCTTGTCTTTAGATAGTCGGCAATATAAGGATTCTCAATGCCATTTACTGCACAAAATATTTAAATTTACTGTTGATCAAAATCAAGAAATCTCTTGAGACTAAATTTTGCAATCTTATATTTAATAATTGGAGGCACCATTAATGCCGCTTAATTAACCCACATCATCAATATTAATTGTACCATTGGATTGTAGAATTAACGGCCAAGATAGGTGGAACAGTTGCGTAATAAAGATGGTGCAGTAAAAAAGATCTATATCACGTCCATGGGAACTCCACGATGTCCATAGGTATTAAAGGAAAAAAACTTCCAAGCGTGAAAACTCCATGATAGATAAAAAAAGGCTTCGCGTTATTCCTTGAAAAATAAGCAAAATCATACATCCAATCTCTGTGTTGATTATTTGGTAATCGTTGGATGAATTATCTCACGAGAATTCCTTTTATATTGTCCCACATGAACACCTTTTATCTATAGGACTCCTCTAGCACCTTTTTATTTTCAGGTCCCCTCTACAGCCTACAATCTATATTGAATCAAAAGGAAGAAGGATTCAAAAAATCAAAAGGAAGAAAATCGGCAGAGAATTATGATAAAAGAAAAACTTCTGATTCGTTGGGGCGTTCGGGGTTTCCTCCTTCAATCTAGCGTGTGTTGTTCTCCTCTCTTCCCAGGCATACCTACCATGGTGTCTTTCTCAATCCTGGCGGTAGTCTTTCTCCTCCCTAAAAAACAAACATGCATCCCAGGTTCACCCATACATCTTCCCAATCTCTCTCAAGTAGAGCACCTCGCTTTTCGTCCTCCAAAAATCTGTAGGCAATCAAAAGGTCACGCTGCCATGAGCCAGGCCATGATTTTGCTAGTCCACCTATAACCCATGGCTTTGTGGTGTTGTTGCAGTTATCCTCGGCACTTCCATCACACAGGTTGAACAAAAGCATCACCAATCACCACCAGCCTCCGTATCGAGATGTTGTAATATTGCACCTACTACCGGTGCCGCCATGAAAATTGGTTCAAGCTAATTCACTTATTCACTCTTTTTCTTAAATCCTCCCATTCCCCATATACTCCACATGCTTGGTACATAGGGTATTAAAATTGATTTTCAGATTATGTAGTGCCAAGACTCACTCAAAACTTCTGTAATGGCATCATCAAGTGTGAGAGATGCATGTCAAAGTTTATGATTCTATTCGTAATGTCCTACAGTTCCAGTTAGTTGTTAATTTTTGTTAACAAGAAATTAATAAGCATGAGTATGTACCTTGAGACTTCTAGTATTATCATTGACATTTACATGGTTCTTTTGCTGAAGGATTTCCTTCAGAATCAACATCAAAAACATCAGATGTTGAAGACTAGAGGTGATATTCTTTTGTTACAGTGTCTTATGGAGATATATACATATCAATGCTTGTGTTAATTGTACTACGATGATATGTTTAGACCATTTTCCCTTATGTGATTTTTTATTGTAATTGTACATAGATATGCACCATATATATGTCCTATTAAACTATACAAACTATTTCATTATTGTCCTTGGAATGCCCCTATGGATGATATATTTTTCTGTCAATACTGTTGCAAATTTGCAAATACAATAAAGTCACGGAAATACAATAATTGTGTTCATGTTACTATATTATGTGTTCACCCAAATAGCTAGCCCATGCAGGTGCACAGTTGAAGTTGGACTCACTATTCAGTTTTTTCTAATGATTTCCTATTTGTGAAAAAAAAACAGAAGATAAGGAGAAGGTATCTGACCATAGTGTAATGAAGAGTCACAAAACTACCATATATAGAGTTAATATGAATACTTCCATTTTCCTGCTACCTACATGATCCTGATTGGTACACAAGTGCTAATGCCTGGCACTTACTATGTGTCTTCCTGACAAGGTTTCCCATCCGTTTTTGTGAGCAGCTCATGACATTGGTGTCTGAGAAGAAATATTTCACATTATAATGTATTCTTATATCTTGAAAGTCTCCAAAGATATGGAGATGCAAAGCCAAAGAAAATCTTCAGGGTGAAAGGTTAATTTTTTTTCCATGTTAAGAGGAACCAGTAAACATTTTGTGTCTTCATAGATTTGTGAGAAGAATGAACATAATGTATATTTTGTGACTGGATATTTATCTATGAGACAATGAACATTCATGTTCATGTCCATGCAGGTATGCACATCCAACTAAGTTATGTGTTCTTTCGGAATTTCTGTTATCATTGATAGCTGAAAGGTAAATGTACTGAACCAACGCAATGTTAAATTTTGCCACTATGTTTACTAGCTGTTGTTTATGTTCTTATTTTAAATGGGTTTATCCCATCTATCATAATGTCAAAAAGTCTACCAGTGGTATGTATTACTGTGATTCATACAGCATATGTAAAAAATTCGTGGTTGTTTATCATAATCAGTGTGCTGATTCTTCTTTGTTGTAAACAGTATGGAGTATTAAACAATACAAATAAGGTAACATTACAAGCTTTGGTATAAATACGAAATCTTTTCCATCCGAGCCCGGTTGGGTCAATTTCTGAAAGAACACGAAATTACTCTTTTTTTAGGAAAGGCTCGAACATTCAGTATAACAAATACCTCAAATAATATTTGTTGTTCTGACAGCCTGGGAAAAATGTGCCCAAACCACGATGTACATATATAACTAACCCTCTTGATGAAGTAACATATTTTTTTACTTAAGCATATAAATATGACCACGTTATCTAGATGTGGCACTTGGAGTCTATAGGTAGGTGCAAAACTACAAATAAATAATTCTTATACTAGAAGAGGAACCACGTGTGTATTTCCTGTATTTAAGCGCGTCAATTAATTATTAATATAAAACATGTCTAACTAACATATATTCCTTCAAATATTCTAAATGGAGATCAAACAAATGCCGAATGTGAACTCTTTTTTATTATCACGTTGATCAAACACTTTGGATCAATAGAAAACTCTATTAATCAAAAAAGAATGACAAAGAATTACTCCTCTAAATGCTCTTATATTAGTTTACGGAGGAAGTAATAGTTAGACACAATGATGCATATGCAAATGAAATTTATGTGACCTAATATTATCCAAGAATTTGACCTAGCCCGTGCAGTTGCACGGGTTGATGACTAGTATACTTAGTTTTATGTTTCATTTCTTCATATCCCAAAAGAAGACTTATCTCCTTATGATCCTCAAGGGTAATCAAGTTATCAAAACTTTTGTACACAATTTGATCATGAAACAATTTGCATTGGAGATTTAAATGACCGTGTTCATTGCAAAGTTCACAAGGACGACGAAAAAAATGAAATCTTTCAGCACAATCATCTAGCCTCTCTTGCAACTTCTTTGTTCCCAAAATATTTATGCCTCTTCCAAAATCTATCTTCCCTTTTATGTGCAAATGCACTCCCAATTGACTCCGCAAAAATTGACATACTTATAAAAGACATAATTATCATGACTACTGCAATCATCATTAGCATTTTGGATATTCAAACAATTCATACTAACAACATTCCAATCATGCTCATCATTCAAATATTTTGTGCCAAAAAATTTATTGACTTCTTCTTCTAACAATTGAGCACAATTTCCAGATCCATCATTTTCAAGAAGATATAATAAAGATGATCAATAATATGATGCAACCTCACTTCCATTTTTATGTAGTTTTCTTTTATAAACCAAACTAGTGATAAAACAAGTAACTAAAAGATTCGATTGCAAGATCTAAAGATATACCTTCATGCACTCACCTCCCTGGCAACGGCGCCAGAAAAGAGCTTGATGTCTAGTACGCAACTTTATTCTTGTAGACTCGTGTTGGGCCTCCAAGCGCTGAGTTTTGTAGGACATTAGCAATTTTCCCTCAAGTGGATGACCAAAGGTTTATCAATCCGTGGGAGGTGTAGGATGAAGATGGTCTCTCTCGAGCAACCCTGCAACCAAATAACAAAAACTCTCTTGTGTCCCCAGGACACCAAATACAATGGTAAATTGAGGTGCACTAGTGCGGCGAAGAGATGGTAATAAAAGTGTAGTAATGATAGTAGATATTGGTTTTTGTAACAAGAACAATAAAAAATAGCTAGGTAGCAAGTAACAAAATTGAGCACAAACGGTATTGCAAAGCTTGAAAATGAGGCCTAGGGTCCGTACTTTATCTAGTGTGATCTCTCAACGACGCTAATATAATTGGATCACATAACCATCCCTCAACATTCAACGAAGAATCACTCCAAAGTTCCTATCTAGCGGAGAATATAAGAAGAAATTATTTGTAGGGTACGAAACCACGTCAAAGCTATTCTTTCCGATCAATCTATCCTAGAGTTCATACTAAAATAACAGCAAGCTATTCTCTTCGGTCGATCTAATCAAGAGTTCGTACTAGAATAACACCATATGACACACATCAACCAACTCTAATGTCACCTAGATACTCCAATGTCACCACGACTATCTCTGAGTTAATTATACGATATGCATCCAACAATTTCAGATTCATAATACTCAATCCAATACAAAGAACTTCAAAGAGTGCCCCAAGATTTTCATCGGAGAAACAAAGACAAGAACATGCATCAACCCTATGCATAGATTACCACAATCTCGGCTCGGGAATCCGCGAGTTGAGTGCCAAAACATATATCAAGTAAATCAATACGATACCCCATTGTCACCATGAGTATTCATATGCAAGACATACATCAAGTGTTCTCAAATCCATAAAAGTATTCAAACCAATAAAACAAAATCTCAAAGGAAAACTCAATTCATCACAACAAGATAGCGAGGGGAAAACATATATGATCCGACTATATTAACAAAGCATGTGATACATGAAGATTGTGCATATCAAGAACACAAGAGAGAGGCATTAAACACATAGCTACCGGTACAAACCCTTAGCACCGTGGTGGACGACGAGATGACGAAGATGGCCACAGGTGATGATTCCCCCTCCGGCAGGGTGCCGGAACAGGGTCTAGATTGGTTTTCGGTGGATACAGAGCCTTGCGATGGCGGCACTTCTGATCTAGGTTAACCCCGAGGGTTTTTGGAATATTTGGTGATTTATAGTGCAAAGAGGGGGTGTCGGAGGACATTGAAGTGGGCACAACCCACCACGGCGCGCCTGGGGGCCCAGGCGTGCCCTGGTGGGTTGTGCCCCCATTGGGGCACCCTCCAGGTGCAGCTCTGGACCATTGGATGTCTGCTGGTCCATAAAAATAAAAAAAAAGTTTCGCGGTGTTTGGACTCCATTTGATATTGATTTACTGTGATGTAAAAAACAAGCAAAACACAGCAACTGGCACTTGGCACTTGGTGAATAGGTTAGTCAAAAAATGATATAAAGTTGCTATAAAATGATTGTAAAACATCCAAGAATGATAATATAAGAGAATGAATACTTTGTAAATTATAGATACGTTGGAGACGTATCAACCCACGGGTCTCGTATGCTGCTGCTACTGCGTCCGGCCGGCTACCGTTGCTGGCGGTGGAGGTTGAGCCCTCCCGCGTGCCGACAGTGCGCAGACCTCACTTCGTGGTCCCGTGATGAGACGGTGTGTGAAGCTTCAAGACCATGTTGGCGCAGGGTGGTGGTTGGTTTTGGTGGTGGGCTCCGGAGCACCCTAGGTGCTGGATGGGATTGGGTGAAATTCCTGTCGTCATGGCCGGCACCAATGTGGTGGCACTTCAGGTTGCCGCTAGACCTTCCTAGAGGGCGTCGGGGGCTACCCTTCTTCTCTCCTCGTCGAGTACTGGGGGAAACCCTTGGCGGCAGCGTCGTCATCATCATGTCCCTTCTTGGAGGTGTTGATTGGTACCGACGCATCAGAGTCTTGGAGCATGGTGGGAGATCTACGGTGGGCGCAGTGGTCCCAAGGCTTTTTCATTTTTATCGATCCATCATTGTCGGCATTTGTTCCTTTTGTTTCCTCTTTCGTTTCCTTTGGGCGTGTCTGTGATGCTTCCTCCCCAGCACCTATAGTTGGTTGTACCAGTTGGTTGCTTTGTAATACAGAATAAAATGAGCGTCGAGAAGTCCTAATGAAGACATAGAAGGATGGACGGGCAACCATCACAAGGGGTTGGCCTAGAGTCGTGCACGCATTAAGCATGGAGGAGGGCACAATATGGGCATTTTGCTTCACTTTCTCCAGCAACCAGAATGTCTTTCGCCTCTGTCTTTATAGTCTTCAGTACAACTATGGTTCATTATTCTTTACTTGGTGCTTCGGGAGTTCTTCAGTATATGTACATGTGCCTTGAATTATACATTCATGGTGGAACCTATATTTGTAATAAACATGGTTATATATGAAATAACGGTTTGCCTGCTTTCAAATTCAAAATTGGTGATTTTTAAATTAGGGATTAAACTAGGGATAAATTAGGGCTAAATTAGGAATTACACGGCACACGGTTTGCAAAAGCAAAACGACTGCATAGACGTGGAGATCAGACACGTTTCTTGGATCCACTACGTGTGTGATCAATCTCTACCGCACACACCATCACCCAAGAAAAACGTTTGTGATTAACAACAGCATCACACACAGTTCCTTTTAATTAAATGTTTGTGAAAGTCACCTTATCACACACGTTTGGCAAATATGGGTTGTTTATAATGTTGTACGCATCGCAAACGTTTGGTCATAGAAGAACGTGTGTGATAGGTCTTCATCCGATGTAGGTACGAAGGATGAATCACGTGGGATGTATTCAAACATTGCATACAATTTTATAGGCACAAATGTATGCGCTCTTACATTGAATCACATACAGTCGAGGAAAAGTAAATGTGTGTGATTTTCTGCTTATCGTACATGTTATATAATCGTGAACTGTTTGTGATGGGTCGCGCATCGTAAAAGTAGCACCACAAAATACTGTCTACAATGGCAAAGCGAGCACAAACGAGTTACAAGGATGAAGCGTTTGGGATATTCAAGATATCAGAAACAGTTTTATAGGAACAACTGTATTGCATCCAGGCTTCGTATCTGTAAGTGCATCTAGTGCCACCCCTAGTTGGTTTTGGAGTATTGACGACAAAGTTGGTTGAGGGACTAATGCGTTTGTGAGAATTGCAGGATAACGCAGGTAGTGTCCCTCATTGATTCGGTTTACCTACTGGAGATGACCCCTAAAAATGTATGAAGACATTGAAGACAATGGTGGTATGTGAAGATATTCACATTGAAGACTATGACATGAGAAGACATTGAGCGAAGACTATGGAGCGCGAAGACTGTGTTATTTCGTTGTTTCCTTTTCTTCTTTGTTGAGTCATAGGAACCACCGTACTGTTAAGTGGGGTCCAAGTGAACAAAGTCAGAGTGACTGAAGTGATGCTCAACCCAAATCCTATGTATTCGAGCGAAGACAATGAGAGCAAATCTTATCCAGAGCTGGATGAGTCATCTTTGCTTGTAGCCCAAGTAAAGTTGTCGTGTGTGTTTGAAATCTGACCGTTGGAACACGTGTCAGTTTCTTAGTGACCCAGGGTCATTTCGGACATATCAGGTCGGGTTGCCTTGTGGCTATAAATAGCCCACCCCCTACACCATAAATTGGTGGCTGCTCAGAGTTAGTTTACGGCTTTTGTCGTTTTGAGAGCAACCCACCTCGAAGCCTTTGAGAGAGAAATCCTTGTGAGGACAAAGCCCAAACACCCAGAGCCAAAGAGTGTTAGGCATCACTGAAGTCTTTCTGTCTGTGTGACCTGAAGACTTATTACACTTGAGGACTGTGTATCCTCCAGCCGGTTAGGTGTCGCGTTCTGCGCATCCAAGAGTCATTGTGGATCGCTGGTGAACGAAGTCTGTGAAGGTTCAGAAGTCTACCTTGAAGACTTACCAGAGTGATTGGGCGAGGACAGTGTGTCCTTAGCTCAAGGGGAATAAGGTGAAGACGCGGTCTTCTGAGTTGAATCTCAGCCTCCCTAACCAGACGTACAGTTGTCACAGCAACTGGAACTGGTCCAACAAATCCTGTGTCTTCCACAAGTGACTGGTTCTATCCCTTCCCTCCTTTACTTTGAGTTTGTCTTCATGAAGTCATTCCTTATTTGTCTTATCTGTTTGACTTCATTGCTTGACTACTATCGTTGATTGTCTTCATACTATCTTCCATCTTGATCCTTACTACCTAGCTGCTATTAGTCTTTGTACGTTCACATTATTGCATACTTGACTATGGCTTGTTTGTTGTAGTTTATCTTCCGCTGCATATCAATTAGGTCATTTCTATTGATTGTCTTCGAAAGTTCTACATTTTGAATACTTTGATAAAAATCGCCTATTCACCCCCCCCTCTAGTCGATAACTAGCACTTTCAATTGGTATCAGAGCAAGGTACTCCCTTGTTCTGTGTGATTCGGTTTAACCACCTAGAGTTTAGCTATGTCGACTGCAGGATTGAGGAATGTATCTTTCCCCACCTTTGACGGTCATGAGTATCCTCGGTGGAAGGCCATGATGAAGAAGCGACTCATGGCTATGGATAGCGAGCTGTGGACCGTCACTGAGATTGGTCTTACCGATCTATGCAAGATGGCGGAGGCTGATGACATTCGCAAGTACACACTACTGAACCTCACAGCGAAGGATGTCATCTGCTCCTGTCTGTCCTGAAATCAGTTCAGGAACATCATGCACCTCAATCACGTGAAGCTAATCTGGGACCGGCTTTCTGAGGTCTATGAAGGTCATCTTAATCGTCATGATCCTTGGCTTGATGACTACAAGGAGTCTCTTAAAGAGATGACCTTTCCACCTGAATCGTCTTCATCTTCACCATGCCTCATGGCAGGGGGTGCTCAGGTAACTGAATGCTACCTCTCTGAAACTAGTGATGATGAATCAGGTGACGAATTTGGCCCCAGCTATGTCAAACTTGCTTCCCTTGCCACTAAACAACAAAGAGCTTTGGAAAAGGTTCAAAACATGCTTAGTAAGAGCGATGATATGTTGGGCGAAGAAATGGATCAGTCAAAAGCTTTGGCTGAGAGTCTTCAGAGATTTCATTCCAAGTTTGACGCCCTTCAAGATCAACATAATGCACTCTTGTCTGATCATGAGAAACTTTCTTCTGAATTTCTTCAAAGAAAGCAAGATCTTGAAAAGGTAAGAGTGGATTATGGAGATCTTCTGAAGGAGCGCGATTCATTACTTGCACAACAAATCAGCGTTACACGGAATGGATTTGAACCACCATGTCTAAAATGCATTGAGCGTGATAACGCTACTAATGCTGCTGCTGTTGCATTGTCTTCAACTACTGATGTGGAAACTGACCCCTCTACGGAGGATACCACTGCTATTGCTGATGAAAATGCTAGGTTGAAGACATTGCTTGAAACAGAGATGTATAAAAGTCTGAAAGGACATCAGACACTTTGTGATGTCCTCAAAAAGCAGATCCTGAACCGAAACCCTAGGAAAGAGGGTGTTGGGTTCGAGAGGAAAATGAATGCTGATGGTTCCTATTGGAAGCCTGAGCAGTATCCCAAAACCACATGGGTTTCTGCAAAGGAACCTTCAGTGGATCCATCCACTTTATCTGGCTTTACCTGTGCTAATCCTATTATCATTTATGAATCCTTTGATGCAAACTACAAAATGTTCAAAAATCAGAATGGTGAAGTGTTTGCCAGGTATATTGGTACTAACTACAGGAATGGACCACCTATGAAGAAGATCTGGGTTCCCAAAAGATGTCTTAAGAATCTTCCAGTGAATGTCATCATGACACCACCAGGGAAGAAGACAAACCCCAGACAAAGGCATCATATGGTCCAACGGCTTCATACGAATACGGGACTCACTTGAGTCACCCTAACGCCAATGTTTTGCAGGGAAATCATGCTCAAAATTATGAATATGAACGTGTGTCCTCAAACCGCCATGTTCATAGGACTAAGAACTTTTCTGCTTATTCATATGAGTATCATTCATCTCCTGCAAGGCTATTTGATAGGGCTTCAAAGCCGAAATTCTCAGATGCTGCACTTAGACTCATTGCTTCTAAGCCACCCCTGAAGATGTGGGTGGTGAAGAAGAATTAACTCTCTTTTGCAGAATATGGTCTCCAGCCAGCAATCAAAGGCGTCCGATACTATTGCTGGGGACCTAAAACACATTAAGGGACGCTCGATAAAATGACTTACTATGTATTCAACATATGAATCGCTTACCTGTCATATTGAGTGTTCTAACCATGATCTAAGCTATGTTAATCCTAGTGTGCGTCAAATGCTTATGCTTCACAACATACCTTGTGAAGCCTATCCTCCTAACTGCACTGTAGGGTATGACACCTCGTGCTTCGGAATGGATTATCAACAGCGGATGCACTAATGACATGACTGGTGATCGAAGTCTTCTCATGGACTCAACCTTACGTCCATCCGACAAGAGTCAAATCACATTTGCTGACACTGGTAAAAGCAAGGTATTGGGTCTAGGTTGAGTTGCAATCTCAAAGGATCAACACATGGATAAAGTGATGCTTGTTCAATCCCTTGGGTTCAACTTAATGTCTGTCTCAATGCTTTGTGACTTGAACATGATTGTGTTATTTGGAAAATATCATTGCCTTGTACTAAAGGAATCTGACAAGTCTCTAGTCTTTGAAGGGTATAGGAAAGATGATCTATACATGGTAGATTTCTCAGCAGGTCCACAGCTTGCCGTATGTCTTCTTGCAAAAGCTTCAGAATGCTGGCTCTGGCATCGGAGGCTGGGGCATGCTGGCACGAGGAACTTACACACACTCGTCAAGAAGAAGCATGTCATAGGCATCAAAGGTGTCAACTTCAAGAAAGATCATTTGTGTGGTGCCTGTGAAGCTGGAAAGATGACTAGGGCGAAGCACCCCTCAAAGACAATCATGACGACATCTCAACCCTTCGAGCTGTTACACATGGACTTATTTGGCCCTACTCACTACTCTACCCTCACAACAACAGCTTGTCTCTATGGCTTCTTCATTGTTGATGACTACTCAAGATATACATGGGTGCACATAATCCTCTACAAGACTGAAGTACAAGATGTCTTCAGATGATTCGCCAATCGAGCCATGAGCAATTATGGCGTCAAGATCAAGCATATCAGAAGTGATAACGGCACTGAATTCAAGAATACCGGGCTTGATCTTTATCTGGATACAATGGGAATCACTCATGAGTTTTCTGCTCCATACAAACCTCAGCAAAATGGCATTGTAGAGCGCAAGAACAGAACCCTCATTGAGATGGCTCGAACAATGCTCGATGAGTACAAGACACCAAGAAAGTTCTGGCCTGAAGCTATTGATACAACATGTCACATCATCAACCGTGTTTACATCCACAAGCTTCTGAGCAAAACATCCTATGAGCTCCTCACTGGCAAGAAGCCAAATGTCAGTTACTTCAGAGTCTTTGGTGCTAGGTGCTAGATCAAGGATCCCCATCACAAGTCAAAATTTGCACCTAAAGCTCACGAAGGCTTCATGCTCGGTTATGGATAGGACTCGCACTCTTACAGAGTCTTCAACCTCTTTCACTACAAAATCATTGAAACTGTGGACGTGCGATTTGATGAAACCAATGGTTCACAACGAGAGCTCCTGCCAAGCACATTAGATGAAGCTCCTCCCAGTGAATCTATCAAGCTGATGGGAACTGGTGAAATCATGCCTTCTGAAGCACAGCCTGAAGAGGAACTTATCATTTCTGCACCAAACCAACCTTAAGACAATGCTCAGACCGAAGACAATCCTCCCAATGATGACAATGATCAGCATGAGCAAGGTCTTCGTCCAGTTCATCCTCGTGTTGCAAATGAAGTACAGATTGAGAAGATAATTGATAGCATCAATGCACCTGGTCCACTTACTCGCTCAAGAGCAACACAGTTAGCAAATTTCTGTGGGCATTTTTCATTCGTATCAATATCAGAACCCAAGAAAGTTGCTGAAGCCTTTATGGAACCTGAATGGATTCAAGCCATGCAAAAAGAACTTCAACAGTTCAAGCTGAATAATGTTTGGGAACTTGTCACACGCCCTGACCCTCACAAGCATAACATTATTGGCACTAAATGGATATATCGAAACAAGCAAGATGAGCATGGTCAAGTCGTTAGAAACAAAGCACGTCTTGTGGCTCAAGGATATACTCAAGTTGAAGGAATTGACTTCGATGAAACATTTGCTCCTGTAGCAAGGCTTGAAGCTATTCGCATACTGCTAGCCTATGCTAATCACGACAACATCTTGCTATATCAAATGGATGTGAAGAGTGCATTCCTCAATGGCAAGATTGAAGAAGAAGTGTACGTTGCTCAACCACCTGGCTTTGAAGATCCAAAACATCCTGATATGGTGTACAAACTAAACAAAGCACTGTATGGCCTCAAACAAGCTCCTCGCGCTTGGTATGATACGATCAAAGACTTCCTGAAGAGCAAAGGCTTCAAACCTGGATCCCTCGATCCCACACTCTTCACGAAGACATATGATGGTGAACTGTTTGTGTGCCAAATATATGTGGATGACATTATCTTCGGCTGCACCAACCAGAAGTATAGTGATGAGTTTGGATACATGATGCAAGAGCAATATCAGATGTCCATGATGGGTGAGCTGAAGTTCTTCCTTGGTCTTCAAATTCGTCAGCAAAGGAACGACATCTTCATATCTCAAGAAAAATATCTCAAAGACTGTCTGAAGAAGTTTGGAATGGAAGATTGCAAAGGGTGCACGACGCCAATGCCAGCCAAACACCATCTTGGTTCTGACGACAATGGTAAAGAGTTCTGTCAAAAGGTATACCGCTCCATGATTGGCTCTTTACTTTACCTATGTGCATCTAGGCAAGATATTATGCTTAGTGTTTGCATGTGTGGTCGATTCCAAGCGGCACCAAAGGAATCTCATCACTTAGCTGTGAAGCGAATTCTTAGATATTTGGCTTACACCCCAACACTCGGATTATGGTATCCAAAGGGCTCAAGATTTGATCTGGTTGGATTCTCGGATGCTGATTATGCTGGTGACAAGGTCGATCGCAAGTCTACATCAGGCACATGTCACTTTCTGGGACGATCACTTGTTTGTTGGTCTTCAAAGAAGCAAAACTGTGTATCACTCTCAACTGCTGAATCTGAATACATTGCTGCTGGATCTTGCTGCGCTCAGCTTCTGTGGATGAAGCAAACTCTCAAGGACTATGGCATCAATCTGAAACAAGTCCCTCTCTTCTGCGACAACGAAAGCGCAATCAAGATTGCCAACAGTCCAGTTCAGCACTCGAAGACAAAGCACATTGAAGAAAGATATTGACATCATTCACGTCAACACTGAAGAGCAACTGGCAGATATCTTCACAAAGCCCTTGGATGAGAAAAGGTTTTGCAAGTTACGGTGTGAGCTGAATATCTTGGAATCCTCAAATGTCCTGTGATCAGGCACACATCCTAACTCTTATGCATGTTGATGACTTGGATGTGCAACACACGAAGTAAAGTATATCTTCAATCAATGAAGACTTACATTCTGAGTGTGAATACATTAACATGGAATTTGACTTCAGAGCGCCACGATAATTGTGTGCCGTGTCTGGGTCTAATACTTCCTATACGGTGGGTAACGCCACCACCAAATTTCTTGGTCTGAAGTGTTTCACTCATGGAGTTATTGTTGAATATCTTCGCATTTGGTCTGTCTTCAACTTTCAACTTATCTTCATGATTTACTTCACTATGTTGAGTTGATTGCTTTCTCATATATATATATATATATATATATATATATATATATATATATATATATATATATACTAGTACTTTGTCCTCTATAGCATTCACTTATAGCTATGTCTTCATTTGTGAATCTTTTGAACTAAGTGAATGTGATCGGACCCTAATCTCTCTATGCTTTCTATCTCAAACTCTATCTGTCCAAATCATATGCATTCTATTGAAACTGTCAAATGTCTTCTCTGCATCCTTGTCAGCAGAAGGCACAGAGACAAACATCAAGTCCTTTTCAATGATTCATCTTTATTGTTGAAATCCGGAGAAGCCGGAACAACCATCCGACAAACTTGGCGGGCGTGGGACCATGGGACAACTCTGAGTATGTTGCGTGCTTGCCACATGTCCCACGGATGTGAACAGGGAGGACACCTGCGTAATTGGGCTTTGCCACACACCTACTTATAGATACGTGTCCCCTGCGGTCAAGAAAACCTTCTTCCACCTCTCCATCTCGCCAAACCCTAGCGCCACCGCTAGCTCTCGACGATGCCGGCAACGAAGCGCTTAGCTGCCGCAACTTCTCCGACGCCGTCCTCACGCCGGCCGCGGGCATCGTCCTCTCCGCCGTCGCCGTAGGTGTCCTCCATCGCCAAGTTAGGGCACGGTGGATTGAACTGCTCGGTCTCCTATTCATCCCATCTAGCAGTTCTTCGTGTGGTAAATATAACTCTATTTTTACCATCTTTTTGATCCGCATTGATTCATCCTATTTACCAAAATTGGTTTCTGTCTACACAATGTTAGATCTATTCTGTCTGCATCTCATACTGCCTAGTATATTCACTTAAGCTTCATATATAGTTAGATTCCTCACTTGTACTTATTCACGGATTCGTACAAATCTGGAACCAACTCTCCACATATAAGTGAATGTCTTCGCAACATGCGGTCAATGTCTTCAAACTGATTTATCTTCAAATCTTCTGAGAATGCATATGACCTCTTCCCCTTCCCTCGCATCTCTAATGCTATCACAGGTACATGTCCGTGGGAGAATCCCTTGGTTCTCATAGTCTGCATTCGTTTGCAGAATTCTTACAACAACATGTTAACTCTCCTAAAGCTAGTTCCTGTTTGACCAGCAAGCGAAAGCCCTTGAAGCCTTTGACCAGCAAGCGAAAGCCCTTGAAGCCATTCAGTTTGAAGTTCATGGCTGCAGAGAAATCAGTAAGGAAGGGTGGCAGACAGCGTCGAGGGGGAACATCAAAAGATTTGCCTGATGACCTCGCAGAAATCTACAAGACAGATCCTCAAGAGGATTATAATCAGCGCAAGAACTACTAGGGAAAAGCCTATACACAGAAAGTTACTAGTTACCCTCGCTACTGCTACTTACCAGTAGCGCAGGGTTTTAAACCTCGCTACTACTAAGTTTATAGCAGCAGCACAGGTTTTTAACCCTTGCTACTACTAAGCGGTCTCTACCGTGCCCCCCGAGACATGCCATAGTAGTAGCGCGGGTTTTTGAAACCTCGCTACTACTAAGTTTGATAGCAGTAGCGTGGTTTTTAGCCCTCGCTACTACTAAGTGGTGCCATAGTAGTAGCGAGGGGGTAAAAAACCGCACTACTACTAAAGGTCCCATTTTCAAACTCTACCCCCCCCCTTGTGGATCGCCTTTTCAGTTTAAAAAAAATAAAAGAAAATGATGAAAATGTCAAAAAAATAAAAGAAAATAAGTTTCCCATGTGATATGTGGTCTAGTTGTTGGGAAAATTTGCAAATATGAATTTCGACTTTATTTGCAAAATCTCTCGAGAATTTGTAAAAATGGGCATAACTTTTGCATACTAACTCGGATGAAAAAGTTTTTTATATGAAAAAT
>NC_041385.1:848251412-848257760 GCF_002162155.2 Triticum dicoccoides | reverse complement strand
CAAAAACCAAAAAGAAAAAAAGTTACGGGGCTTTTAAGATCTAGAATGGAAAAAATCGAAAAAAATTCAAACTGTGTGGTCAAACTGTGGTCAAACAATGGTCAAACTAATTATTCTAGAATATTAGTGTTACTAAATAATTATTTTAGTTTTTTTGAATTTTGGTCAAATCTGGTCAAACTATGGCCAAATTGTGGTCAAACTATGGTCAAACTATGGTCAAACTAATTATTCAAGAAATATTAGTATTACTAATTTTTTAGAACAATAGTTTCAAACTCAAATAGTGAAATGTGTGACTTCATGCTCAAGCCAAATTCCTGAGGTTAATAGGATTGACATCTTACTATTGTCAGGAAAACGACAAGTGCAGACTTGGAAACGAGGGAGAATAGAACCCGGAAGTTAAGCGTGCTCAGGCTGGAGTAGTGACCGTCCGAGAAGTTAGATGATTTGGAATGATGAGGGGTGATTAGAGATTAAATTGAGCAGCGATGAGGGGTGATTAGAGATTTGAGGTTAAAATAGTTCAGAAATTTGAAAATTAGGGGGAAAATCGAAATATTTTTTTGAAAAAATTCAAAAAAAACCCGCGCTGGTAGTAGTAGCGCGGGGTTTTACCCACGCTACTACTAAAGGACGTAGTAGTAGCATGGGTGGCACCCGCGCTACTGCTATACGTTAGTTGTAGCGCCTTATTTGTAGCACCGGCCCCCGCGCTACTAATAGGCCCAAAACCCGCGCTGCTGCTAGGCTTTTCCCTAGTAGTGAAGACCCGAATCCAATGGATTCGACGCTATTGGGCCGAACAATTAATGGTTCAAGTACAAGTTCGTGACCCAGGAGTACGCTGAGAAAAATGCGATCAAGAGACCTTGGGGTGATATTCTCTATCGAGGCCTTCCCCCCAAGAACAAAGCTGAAGCTATTGCACAAGAATTCTATCCTTATATGGTTCGTGGACCACAGCCTGAAAATGCTGATCCATCCTCATTGCTCTAGTGTCGTGATGATAATCTCTTCAAGCGCAACTTCCAGTATGCAAAGGCATCAGCAAAGGAAAACAAGAAGTCATGGGGATTAGACTTCAATCCTGGTCCCTCTGCTCCCCATAATGACGGCACACGTGAAGGTGAAGAAAATGAGATCGGCCCCTTCATGAACCTTGATGGCCTCGTCTCATACATCTTGGTACAAGGTGCCAAAGTGGATCATTCTGATAATGATGCTGATACTGATGAAGCCCCTGCTCCTCCTCCAAGGCCGCAGAAGCCCAAGAAAACTAAGGCTTCATCATCAGCTGCACCTCCAAAAGCTTCTCGTGTGAAGCCACTGGCCACTGCACCTCCTGAAGACAGTGTGCAGTCTGAAGATCTTTCACGCATCTCCAAGAAGACGGAGAAGAAAAAGAAAATCATCAAGAGTACTGATTAGACATTGACTCCTGCTGCCATTCTGCGTGAAGAGCACATTGATTTGTCTAGTGATGACGATCTTGCAGATGATGCTCTTGAGCAACTGACCAAGAGCAAGGAAGAAGCAGAGATCTTCAATAATTTGCCTCTCTTTGACGTGGCAATCATCCATAACTTCATTGATGAGTGGTTTGACACACCAAATCTCAGCTTTGATGACTTGCAACTTCCCATTGGCCTCAGCGTCTGCTTCAATGGCGCTATTGCTTGTGAGCTAGCTATTGCTCAGCGCATTGTTGAACTGAAGCACAAGATTGACTATGAAAAGGCTCAGTTCAAGAAGCATGTGGCCACGCTCAACGTGCAAGATGTCAAAAACTTCAAGATCATGCTGAACGAGCTCAAAGAAGCTTTTCACAAGAAGCGTGAAGAAGCTCGAGGCTCTAGAGAGCGCATGAAGAATCTGGCTGACAAGTGTGTGCTTGCCTACAATGAGGCTGAGAAGCGCAAGACTCTTGGTCGTCCTGGCATCGACCCCAGGATGGCTGCAAAAAAGAAGAAGCTATCAACTGTCCAACCTGCATCTTCAAGGCAGGATGAACCACGCATAGTCTTTCCAAGCAGCATGACTGGCTCGAAGCCAAAGGGCCTGTCAACCGCTTCAGAACAAAAGAAGACGAGGGCTGCAGAGGCTGAAGCCAGGAAACGAAAACCCTCAGAAGCCTTTGATGCTGCTCCCTCCAAGAAGAAGCGCAAAACCAAGAAGAATCGGGCTGCTCCCACAGAGCCCCTTATTGTTGAACCTATCTCAGTGGTTCGCCCTGCATCTGCAAATCAAGAACTACGAATGATTGTTCATGAGCCAGCTTACACAGAGGCTCATGAAGCTGAAGACATTCCAGCAGTTGATCCCATCGCTGCTGAAGACATTGGTCACCATGACAATGTTGAAGATGATGAAGTTCTTCCTCAGATTGGACACAACATGGTATCATCGCCTGTTCTCACGAACAGTGAAATCATCAGCATTGGTCGTCCTCTGACGCCAATTGCTCAGGATGCATCATGGGCTGATCTCCCGCAACAACAAGACTCCCCCAGTACTCCCCAACAACAACAAGTCACACCATCTGTGCAAGTTGAAGAGGATGAGGGCCTGCCTACTCCATCTCCAAAGGCGTCGCCTGTTTTACAAATGATTCGCAAAGGACCAATGCCTCAAGTCCCTCTTCCGAGCGTTCCAGAAGGAGAAGTGCATCACCAACCTGTTGCACGTCAAGTGTTTTCAGAAGCCACTCAAACTGTGAATGTCTTCGTGTCTGAAGCCCAAGCTGCTGAAGACAATCCGGCTGCATCAGCTAATGATGAACATCAAGAAGATCGTGTCTCTACTCCCCCATTCCTGAAGAAATTGTTCCAGAAGTGAACGTGCCCGTACCAGACCCTCCAGCTCAACAAGTGGAGGTCGAAAACGTTGAGGCTGCCACTACTAACACGAATGAAGCCAATGACGTAGTCATCGCTGAAGCTAATGTGGAGCCTGCACCAAGCAACATGCCAGAAGTCAATGCTGCAACTGTTCCTGAAGCTTCTGTTGTGCAGCCTGAAGCCATTGTTGCTGCCACTGCTCCTGTTCCGCCACCAAGGCCCTATATAATTGAGCAAGCATACAACCATGGCGAGCTAATCACAGTAAGATGGCCCGTTCTGGCCCCCCCGCCTAATGTCTCTGGTCCTCAATTTGATTATCACATTGAGCATAGGCCTCAGGTCCAGAAACCAAAGCCAAGACTGCCAAGGTTTCCAGGTACTGCCACATCTATCGGGTCCTTCAATGCAAATGGCTTCAAAAGCCACAACACCTTCTTTGACAGCTCAAAGAACCCCTACTCAAGGCCAAGAATATCATCTGATCATTTCTGGAGTCATGAGCAGGGAAGCTATTACTCCTGCGTTCTGTATGATCAAGGGCGCATTTTTCCTCATATGCGCCTCGACACTGAAGCCATTGCTGGACTGCCATGCTTAGAAGAAGCACTTGACTGCTTTCGTGATGCTGGTCTGCTCAGCTTTGTGACAGACAAAGAACATTGGAATGAAGAACTTTTGCTTCAATTCTGTGCTACCCTCCACATTCGCGGCTAAAACAGGGATACAAAAACATGGATTCTCGAGTGGATGACGGGAAATGTTCATCATGATGCCAAAGCTCTTGACAACATTGAGCTCACAGGCCTATCCACTCTCGGAGAGCTATACGAACCTGGTTGTCAAAACCACCGCAATGCACTCAAGAGCATCTTCCATAAGCCTGAACCCCACATGAGCCAGATGCTGAGCATGATGAAGCCATTGCCACATGACGCTGAATACCCTAAGGAGTTCTTTGTTGATGACCTTGAGTATCTGCCGCGCACCATATATCACATCATCAGGCGGACTCTATGGCCTATCAAAGGACATTCATCAGCTGCAAAACTTGAAGGAGCCATGAAGACATTGGTCTTTTACATCCTCAATGGCATCAGCTTCAATGCACAAGATTTCTTCCTCAGGCAACTGGCTGCATCTGGATCTGACCTTTTTGGCTTGAAATTCTGTGCTCCATGGGTCATGCGCCTCATCAAGCAACACTCTGCTGTCAACTATCAGCCCTCTACTCGCAATCATGTGATCTTTCTACCAGAGGTTGATATGTCAGTTGAAGCCATATACCCTGAGCCTGCGAAGAAGCCTCTTTGTCTTCAAAATGCTGAACATCAAAGCTTCACTCAGCCTATGGAAGGAGTCCAAGCTGTTACTCGTGCAGGCCGAAGTGGACGCGAAGATCGTGCAGGCCGAAGTGGACGACTTCTTTGAAGGGTTGAAAGCAAAGAGACATCCACCTCCGGAGGAGAAGTTAGATCTGGTGAAAGCAAAGCACACTATCGATGCCCTGAGGAAACCACCAAAGTCTCCGCCGAGAACCAACTATGAGCGCATTACTGAACAGACATATCTTGGAGCGAAGCGTTCGGGAAGTACTGTCAGACATCAAAAGTCAAAAGAACGAGCAGCTGCGAAAAAATTGCCCAGCTCGGCGAACAAGCAAATCAATCGTGCCCCCCGCTCAATGTGTCTAGCAGCGACATCGTTGCTAATGCTCCGGGGACGGTGGCCGGTTATGGCAATCTTGCAGATTACCTGTCTGACGATCAACTTCCTGATTTCATGGAGGTGGACAAACACAAATACGAGTACGGGTAGCCTCTCGTCAAAGATAAAAAATCTCTAACAACGATGATGCGAAGATTCTATAATTGGTACATGAAAACCTGCAGAGAGTCTCGGGGGACGAATACTTTGTATCTGAACATTAAAGAGGAGCATGACCTCGTTGGAACTGATCTGTTGCATGCTCCATTTGAGGAGTTCTTCGAGTTCTTCGATCAAAAGGCCCTCAATAAATTAACGGTCTTTTGCTACTGTCTGTAAGTACTATTGTTGTCATTAAGTCTCTACATATAGCTCAACTCTTTCATGGCATGTATTTATAATTAATTATCCTCACTATATTATGCAGATTGAAGATCGTCGAGTGCAGAAAACAAGAAATATATGATATTGGGTTCATTAACACAAATATCATAGATGAAATTCAGGTGAAAAAGCACGCTGAAGAGGCCGAGGTTATAGTATCAAAACAAAGATACCATACTCTTTCCTTACAACTTCGAGTGAGTGTTACTGTCGTGTGCATATTTGGTTTCCCTTATTACTCGAGCGAGGTTATAGTAATATAATTGATGAGTTATGCATGCGTGCGCAGCTTCCACTATGTTCTTCTGGAGATTAAGCTTGAGCCGGGACTAGTAACCGTCTTAGACTCGAGACGAAAAGATCTCGAAACCTATGCGGACATGACTAAATTGCTCAACAAGTAAGTTCAATTGATCATTATCGCACCATATCGGCAACTTTTTGTTCATTTCCTGATATCTCAAGTAATAATTATAATTTTTTGTCTTGCAGGGTTTGGAAACAGTTCACCGCAGAAGCTCCGGGACTGCTGAAGGAGCTGCAATATACATACCCGAAAGTAAGTACTACTAGCTAGCTAGCTAGTTGCGCGCATCTCCCGTTGATTCTATAGCTATACATTCATCAATGCCATTTATAATGCTTCATTATCAGTTTGATTGACCTCTATTTCTCGTAAAGTGCTTGTGGCAGGAACAAGGGAATGATTTCTGTGGATACTACGTGTGCGAGTTCATCTACAACGCGACTTTGAAAAATAAGCGGGGCTACTCTAAAAGACAATATGAAGTGCGTAAGCAATAATATTCACAATTTCATTTTATTACACCATCATTTCTGTTGAGTTTCATTCATATGTATGTATTATTTAACCCCCTTCTTCAAATTAGACGTGGCAGATGCGGAATGAACTCCTAGAACAAGATCGCATGAAAGCAATTCAAGAGGAATTGGCGGGATTCTTTCTTGACCACGTCATCAATAAAGCCGGAGAATACCATGTGAAAGTTGATTTCAATTGCTAGGGGATTGTAAGAGTTCTTACATATTGTATATGTATGTAGCCAGTAGCGTGGGATAGATAATACGAAAACTTGTTGTTCGACCAATCTCTCGGAGAAGGATAGGTCGATCGATCACTTCTCTCGGTATGCATGACGAACTTCTGTACTTAATGGTTCCCTTTGTTTTCTTACTAGCTAGCGTGTCGAGGGCCTCTCTATGTACAGTACGTAGCGTCGACCAAGCACGGACATAAGAGAGGACACTTCTCTTTATTAATTAGCTAGCTAACACAATATATGAAACACCTAAATTAACCCCCGAAAACCCCCAACCCCCCCCCCCCTTTAAAAAAACCCCAGCCACTGAAATGCTGATGCGTGGATGCCTTTTGGTCCCGATTGGTGCCACC
>NC_041385.1:848250476-848251135 GCF_002162155.2 Triticum dicoccoides | reverse complement strand
GTTCCGGTTCAAGAACCGGGACAAAAGGCCCACACCAACCGGGACTGATAGGTGTTTTTCTACTAGTGTAATCATGTCCGACACTAGTACGAGATTAGCTAATCTTCTTAACAGTGAACCATTTGTGATGGACCGTGCATCATACTCGTTTTATAATAGTGAACCGTTTGTGATGGACTGCGCATCATAAATGTAGCACCACAGAATACCGGCTGTGATGGCAATGCGAGCAGAAACGAGTAGGAGTATTGTAAGGGTCCTATCCCCGACGGTTTCTGGGACATGTGGGAAGGACCCCCCTATCGCCCAAACTCACTTGGCCACGGTTCCAAATGCCGTCGCGGAAAGGGGTTAAAACCGTTTGTTTAGGAACGAGGCGACCAGTGGAGGGAGGCAGTGGTGGCGAGGGAGGCAGGGGCGTCTCCGGTGACGGCGAGGGAGGCAGTTGTGGCGAGGGAGGAAGGGGCATCGAGGGTGGCTCCGGTGGCATTGATGATGTTGTGGGGCTTCGGCGTCGACGGCGCGCAGCTCCAGTGGCGTCGACGACGCGCGGCTCTGGTGGCTCCGGGGGTGTCGACGTTGGCAGGAGATGGCGGCTAAGTGGGACGACAACTAACTGGGTAGACGGTGGCAAAGTGGGGCGATGGATTTGGGGGAGA
>NC_041385.1:848243219-848250321 GCF_002162155.2 Triticum dicoccoides | reverse complement strand
ACCGCTAGAAGTAAAAACGCGCCATAGCTAACTTAGCTATAGCGCTTTTTACAAAATGCGCTACTGCTATAGCTATTTATTTTCCATTTCTTTTCTTATTTCCTTTCCCCTTTCTCTATCGGGGGTCTAAAAAACGCGTTGCTGTTAAATTATCTATAGCGACTGTCATGAACATACGCTACTACTATGCCTTTCTCCTTTATTTTTATTTTTCTTTACATTTATTTTTTTCCTTTCTCCTTTTTCTATTTCTTTTATTTTCATTTACTTTTCTATTTGTTATTCATTTTATTTTATTTTCATAGCAGTAGTGCTTTTCACGGTAAACACACAGCTACAATAATCTTAGCAGTAGCGTGGTTTTTCTAAGATCCTTACAACTATTTGTAGCCTATCGGCTTAGTAGTGGGAATTTTAGTAGTAACGTTTTTCCCTCAAGAAGCGCTACTGCTACATCCATATCTATAGCGCAATTCACGTGCACGCGCTACATCTATGTAGCACTAGCACCCTTTTTTAACCAGTGCTACTTCTAAAGTTCTGTGTATAAGGTTTTTCCTAGTAGTGATAAGTGGGTTGCTCAAGTAAGAACAACACACTACCACCAGTCTACCCATATAATAACTTATCAAAACAGTGGACGCGAGTCTGAATCTTGATGAAGTTGACTAGACAACATTCACATGTGTCGTCTAGAACGCTTTGCTCACTATAATAAACAATTCCGGCTTGTCCTTCGCTATAGAAAGTATTATGCCACCTTGTTGCACCGTGTTACTATCGTTACTTGTTAGCTGCTATAAATTATCTTGCTATCAAACTATCTGTCACCACTATTTACATCACTTGCAGAGAATACCTTGCTGAAAACCACTTATTGATTCATTTTGCTCGTTGTTGAGTTCGACACTCTTACTTATCGAAAGGACTATGATTGATCCCCTATACTTGTGGGTCTTCAACAACCCATGCTACTGACCTATGCTGGGGGCATGGTGGGGAGCACTTAGTAGTAGCGCTGTTTCTCTGTGCCCGCGCTGCTACTATTCTCTACCGATAGCGCGCTGTTTTTATCCGTGCGACTACTAAGTAGCAGTAGCGCTGCATCACTATTAAGTGGTTGCCTATAGGGGTTTTCCTAGCAGTGCTACCTCCGCCACTGCCTCCTACATGCCACAACGCAAAGGAGCTGTGGATATCGCACATGCTTCCTTAGGTTCAGGCGATATTCAAGTCGCTTCCTCCCAACGAGATGCTATAGGAGCTGAGCCAGGTGTTTACTGACATTGAGACCCACAGGACAAAGCGAGCATCAGCCACATGGCACATGACTTCTATTACTGGCATCTGCTGTCCATGGCGCAATACTTATAATTTGTTAGTTAGTGGCGTTGCATGCCAAACGCCACAGATGAGAGATATGCAGGTGGCGTTGGGTGTGGATGTTAGTACTACTAGCGGCAACGGCATCTACTGCCACTAAATACATTTTTTGAACGCCGCTAGTAGGCATTTATGCACTCGAATCTTACTAGTTTGCCTCGCATGCTACTAAGTTGTATAGTTTCTTGTTGAGTTATTCTTCCATTCGCCAATATCCTTTTGATTTTAACAATCTATTTCTCTGGTCTTCTATCTGTTTTGTAGAAATTGCTAAAATTATTCAATTCACATTCACCCCCTCTGGTCAATATCTTTTTTCAGGACATTGCTCTGGTCGATATCTGATCGTACAAGTTTCTACCACTAAACATACTCACCGACTAGAGAAATATATACTACTTCCTTGTGTTCTGGGCCCATCAGAAACGGGACTGCCGGTATAGTTAGGTCGATTCATTCATGTTGTATAATGTTGTTTTTTTTAACTTATAAATCACGAGGCCATGCAAACCTAAAATTACCAGATCAATATCGCACATGACAAAATCGAATAGAACACCTAAATTTGGCAATCGTTATGTATTCTTAGATGCATGTCACAGGAAGATTTTATTATTGGATCACATCATTTGTCCATTTTTCGACATGATTGTTCAGTGCATCTCTACCAACAGACAGATACGGCACCTACAATGCCAAGAGTATGGGACGGGGTTGATACACCATGAGGCTGTGAGTTCCGCTCGAAACAAAACTTTGCAGGTCTCCTGGCATTTTAACAGATTGCACTCACGGCCGATAGAAGCAGTTAGATCCTTGCATGTTGTTCTTTGCGGGTGAACTAGATCCTTGCATTTATCTGTAAAGAAAAATCCACACCATAAAAAGAAGTCCAAGTTGGGAAAAATATGAAAATATTCATGATGTTTAAGTGACAATATTATCCTACTTTGGTTGATAGGATTACAGAAACATATATAGGGATGGGAAGATCGATTTCTTACCAATATGAATGGAATTTCCTAGGTGCACAAGCACCATAAGGCAAAGAAGAATAGCTTTCCCTTCCATAAGAGAAGACACAAACTTCTTACTCCTGACTCGGTTTGGGCGTCTAGAATCATTGTATCTTTATTTATAGACTAATGGCTAGAGAATATTTACTCCCATCTCGCTCAAAATGAGATCACAAAGATTTGGCCGTCTCACTATACTTAATTTGTAAAATATGGTTCTATCTATAAGATGGTATCCATTTCATGGATGTTATCTTTCCATCTATGCAAATATAAATTTAGAAGATATTCTTAAGTGTGTGCCATTAAATGCGATATCATCTCAAATCTAGTATTAAATACCATATCACTTGAGTACTAGCACATTGGACATGGTATAGAGTACAGCTAACCATCACCTGCCAGTTCTACACAGAAAAAGAACTAGCTGTGTACACAAATGATGTCACGGAAAACCTGTAGGTATTAGTGTAGCATGTTTACACTGGGAAATCATGAACTGAAGGAACGGATAGTTATAGGTGAAAGGAATATTTCAACCCAGTTTTTGGGTTGTAGTTTTGTAGACTTGCAGTCATGCAGTTAACATTGCAATTATGCACCGAAAGAAAAAAAATTAAAGACCCTCTAGACGAATCGGTCCAACTCAAGCGGTAGTCTATCTGAATTCTTCAAGGATGGTTGGATATTCTGCCGAAATATGGCAAAAGTAATATAGAACGAAATTGACGCATGGTAGGCAGATCATTCATTGATCCATCTATTGTCGTTGATTCCCACCCCTTGTGTCTAGTAGACTATGATCAGCCACCGACACCGAGGTTGTTTGGATGTCTTACGATTGTGCAGTTTCAGTTTAGTCTTTTTTTTGAGAGAGAGAAAGTTTTAGTTTAGCCATCTTCATCGGTAGAACAGAGCAGAGCTCTTGGGCATGGTTGGATGTGGCACTCTTGGGCTTGGGCACGGTTTCATTGTCCCATCCGATGAGCTCAATGGTGCCCTCCCGGGAGCAGGAATAACGGCCTTGGTCACGAAAGGCGATCCTGTAGAGGATGCCTTTGTCTGCAGGAGGCTGTCAGCAACAACCGGTGGGAGCGCCACGTCAAAGCCAGCCCATGATCCCATCCCGAGGTGATATGCGAAATCCATTTTTTTGCTTGCATCTGTACTGTGTTTAAAAAAAATTCCAGAACGGGCCGGGTGCCTAACTCTATCAGGTCAGGTGGAAAATGGACGGTAAATAGGGTGTGCATAGTACTACACTGTAGGTTCTTTCTACCGGATTCAGTTCAGGGCCTATTAAGAAGATGAGGAAACAATCCATGAATGCAGAAATGTTGAGCGTGCCAACCAGAAAGCAGAGTGGACAGACAGACACATGGTCATCTCTAATGTATAATACCTAAATAGTACATCTTCACTATGTTATTTCTCTTGACATGCATTCTATCCACCTCAGCAGCCCTGCCACATTATTGTTCAGTTACCGAGTTACTGGAGAGGCCGGCCACAAGTTGCCACATCAACCCTACTAGAGAAAAAATTCTTTAAAGGCCCGGTTCCCGCGTACATCCTCAGTTCGCTTCCCCTTCTGCCATCAGTAACGGACAAGTCACCCTAATCAAAATAGAAAATCCACCAGCAGCATGTATCCATTAGCCCGACCCTCCTCGATCAAGAGTGATCCAGCGAGCGCAGCAACGCTGCCATGCTAGACTAGTCAACTACCCCTGCCGAGTGATGCACCGACATCATCGACGGTACCCTGTGTCGCATTCGGTTCTACCACAGGAATCGACCAACAATCTCGGTAATGCCGCCCTGACCCCATCGATAGTACCACGTGTCCCCATTGATTCCGCCACATGTGACCTTGGCGAGCCACTCCGCCGCCCACTGCATGAGATGACCTCAGGCGACCCCTAGTGCTAATTGTGCATTCGCTCTTCCGCCGACTAGTGTAGCCTTTCAGCTAAAGGACTCTCCGCGGGCTTTCTGGCGATTGGTAGAGGTCTCTGTAGACCAGATCTGCTAACAACCCAATGTGTGGAAAAGAGTATTTTCTGTTTTCAATCCTGTCTATCCAACCCAATGTGTGGAATGGAGGTTTTGAGGCTATCCATATAGATGAGCTCGCGCTCTCGCGACTCTCCCTCCCCATGAAACCCTTGCCGTCGCCACCTCCCTAGCCTGTCTCCGGCTAGATCCGGCGGCCCTCGCTGGCTTGCGGATCGGATCCGGCCCCCCTTCCCCCGCCCTTCCTTCCCCTTCCCTCTTTTTGTCCTCGCGCTGCCTCTCGGACAGGCCACTGGGGTGGCTCCCTTGCCTCCGCCCTCGACCTCTCTTCCCTCCTCCTCTTCCTTACTATCGCAGGCGGCAGGATCTGCTCTTCCCGCGCACGTCCTCCCACCCCAGGGCAGGGGGCAGCGGACGCGTCGCTCAGCAAGGCAGCGGTCCGGTGACCCAGCGGGGTGGCCGATGGCGTACGTGGTGGCGGTGCTACTCCTTGGTGGCAGAGTGGCGTGGTGGCGCGGGGTGGCCGGTGGTGCGTCACAAGCTTAGTCTAGGCCCTGCGGGCCCCATATGGGTCTTAGCAGGTCAGTCCCCAGCGTAGCTTCGTTGTCTTCTGCGTGGTGAGGAAGAGGAGCAGCTCGGACTGGGGGTGGCGACGCCGACGGCGTGCCTTCTACAACGCAAAAGTGGAAGCTTTATATGCCTAAAAGGGCCCGGTCAGGCCTGTGGGCCCATGATGTCTACTGCGCAACATTATTCTTGTAGACTCGTGTTGGGCCTCCAACGTAGAGTTTGGTAGGACAGTCAAAATTTTCCATTAAGTGGATGACCTAGGGTTTATCAATCTGTGGGAGGTGTAGGATGAAGAAAGTCTCTCTCAATCAACCCTGCAACCAAATAACAAAAAGTCTCTTGTGTCCCCAACACACCAAATATAATGGTAAATTGTATAGGTGCATTAGTTCGGCGAACAGATGGTAATAAAAGTGTAGTAATGATAGTAGATATTGGTTTTTGTAACAGGAACAATAAAAAACAACAAGGTAGCAAGTAACAAAAGTGTGCAAAAACGGTATTACAATACTTAAAAACGAGGCATCAGGTCCGTACTTTCGCTAGTGCAATGCTAATATAATTGGATCACATAACCATCCCTCAACGTGCAACGAAGAATCACTCCAAAGTTCCTATCTAGCGGAGAACATAAGAAGAAATTGTTTGTAGGGTACGAAACAACCTCAAAGCTATTCTTTCCGATCAATCTATCTTAGAGTTCGTACTAAAATAACAGCAAGCTATTCTTCCTGATCGATCTAATCAAGAGTTCGTACTAAAATAACACCATATGACACACATCACCCAACTCTAATGTCACCTAGATACTCCAATGTTACCACGAGTATCCATGAGTTAATTATACGATATGCATTAAACAATTTTAGATTCATAATACTCAATCCAACACAAAGAACTTCAAAGAGTGCCCAAAGATTCTACCGGAGAAACAAAGACAAGAACGTGCATCAACCCCTATGCATAGATTACCCAATGTCACCTCGGGAATAAGCGAGTGAGTGCCAAAACATATATGAAGTGAATCAATACAATACCCCATTGTCACCACGAGTATTCATATGCAAGACGTACATCAAGTGTTCTCAAATCCATAAAAGTATTCAATCCGATAAAACGAAATCTCAAAGGAAAACTCAATTCATCACAACAACATAGAGGGGGGAAACACATATGATCCCACTATAGTAACAAAGCACGCGATACATCAAGATTTTGCATCTCAAGAATACAAGAGAGATAGATTAAACACATAGATACTAGTAGAAATCCTCATCCCCGATGGTGGACTACTCCCTCCTCATCGTGGTGGCTGCCGGGATGATGAAGATGGCCACCGGTGATGATTCCCCCTCCGGCAGGGTGCCGGAACGGGTTCTAGATTGGTTTTTGGTGGCTACAGAGCCTTCCGGTGGCAGAACTTCTAATCTAGGTTAACTGTAACGCCCCGGATTCGATGCGCAAGGTGTCTGCCAGTTAAACGCCGTAGTTGCCGTGTCATTTTCTTGCGCATTGCATTTTATCATGTCATCATGTGTATTGCATTGCATACGTGTTCGTCTCATGCACCCGAGCATTTTCCCCGTTGTCCGTTTTGCAATCCGACACTCCTATGTCCTCTGGCGTCCCCCTTTTTGTCTCTCGTTGGGAGCGGGTGTTAAACTTTCTCGGAATGGCCTGATGTTTGCCAAGCGGCCTTGGTATAGCACAGGAAGACCGCCTGTCAAGTTTCGTGCCATTTGGAGGTCGTTTCATACTCCAACGGTTAACCGGGGAACCGTAAAGCCCTCTTTGTGTTGCATCCCAACACCCCTCCAAAGTGGCCCAAAACCCATCCTAACCCCCTCCATGCTCTCCACCGTTCGATCACGATCGCGCGGCCGAAAACCGCTCCTCATTTGGACTCTCCTAGCTCCCACAATCTATAAATAGTCCCTCCTCCGAAATTTCGGGTCCAAACCCTAGCCCCGCTCCTCCCCGCGCCGCCGGACACGTCCGTGACGGCCGGACATGTCCGCCCGTCCCCGCGCTGCCGCTCCCAGCCTCTCCCGAGCCGCCACGTGGGCGCCGCCGCCTCCCGCGCCGCCGGCCCGTCAGGCCCGCGCGGGCCCTCCCGG
>NC_041385.1:848238343-848242601 GCF_002162155.2 Triticum dicoccoides | reverse complement strand
ATGCTGGCGCCGCCCAGCTCCTCCCTCGGGCGTGCCTCCGCCGCCCCGGCGCCACCGCGCCTCGCCGCCGCTGCGGACCTCCCGGCGACTCGCCTCCCGCGCCCGCCGGCCGTCCTCTCTGCCCCGGTGGCCGCGCAGCCCGGCCGCTCCCCGTGCGCCACCGCAGCTCCTCCGGCGCCAGCCTCCTCCTGCAGCCTCGCTGGGCTCCGGCGCCGCCCTCGGCCTCCTCCGCCCCTCTCCAACCCCTCCATCCGCCATCCTCTCCCACTTCGTCTATCTCGCGCCGCCGCCTCGGTTCCCACACCCCGGATCTGGATTTGAGATAACCGAAGGTAGACCCCGATTTCCCTAAGTCCCGAAATAATTGCATATTTTTAGCCCCTGTTCATCACATTATAACTCTGCATCTGTAGCTCCGTTTTGTGTGTGTGATATATCAAATCGTTCGCTGTGAGATGCTCTACATTTTGTTCCATTGTGTCATGTTTGTTTGAGTCCATCTTGATGCCTAAATCATCGTTTCAAGAGTGCTATATGATGTTAACTGTTGTCTGTTAACAGAACTTGTTGATTTGTCATTTTTGTTGCATTTGATGTGTGCATCCTATGAGCTTGATGTCTACATGTGTTTTGAACTACATCACGCCATCTTCACAGTGGTGCCATCCATGTATTTTTGTAATTCTTGTACTGAGTGCATTGAGCTCATGAAGTAGGGTACTTGCTGTTACTGTTTTGCTAGGCTGAATCTGTTATTTCGTGCTGCTATGTAAACCTGCTACTACAGGTCATTCTATGCATAATTTGGAGATGTTCACTAAGGATGATTTGTTATACATGTCATGATCCATTCATCCATGCCCCTGGTTGCATTTATAGACTGCTGTAGCTTGTTGTTATCATGCTCCAAAGTTGCTTAATAATGTTGTTGTCAGCCTGTTAACTCTAAGATCAATGTTGCCATTATTGTTGTTAGTGATCCATGCACCCTATGAACTTGCTCTTGCCATGCTTAGATTCACAAACATGTATTCTTACTGTTAGTCACCTTGCCATGCCATGCGTTGCTCTGTGGTGAGTGGTACAAGCTCACCAACATGCCTACTTATTGTTGTTCCTGCCATGCATGAATTTGTCATATCATTTGCCATGTTTACATGGGTGCCATCATTTTTTCTGTGCCATTTTGGTTCATGGTCAGTAAGGGACTTTTGTTCTATGCATTTATTACTATCATGCCATGCCTTTGTTTGCTATGATAAGTTCCTGTAGCATGTTGTTTGATAGCTCTAAACATTGCAACCTGATGTTATTTCTGCAAAGCCTGAAACTGTTATTATTTGCAATCTTGCCATGTCCTTTTGAGCATGATCTAGTGATTTCTGGAGATAGCTCAGTGTTCACGTTTTGTCATGCTTTACCTGTACTTCATGCCCATGCCTTTTGTTATTACGTTGAGATGCTGTAGCTTGTTGTTTTGGTGCTTGCAATATGCCTAGTTGCTGTTTTGGACAGACTGTTGTTATATCTTGTTTAGTGTGTGTGTGTTGAACCGTTGCTCCGTTTTGAGTGTGCTCTATATGAAACTTGCTTGATTTTGCATGTAGTTTCATATTATCATGTTGCATCCTTGTTTTGAGGTGTTTGGTTGATGTTTGTATGCATTTTGCATCAATGCCATGCTTGACTTGTTTTGCTCATATCTTCAAGGTCGTAGCTCCGAATTAAATGAACTTTATATGTAACTTGACTAGAATTTCGTGCAGATCCTCTTGGTGATAATTAACTTGCTGTTTAACAACTTCAACTTAATGTTTGTTCAGATCTGGACCAATTTTGAAATTTGCATATAAGGACTTACCGGAATTGTTATATGTTGTTCCCGGCCTCATTTAAACTTGCTTTGATGTGTTGCTCTTTTATGCATCATCTCTTGCCATGAGTAGCTTCATGTAGCCTTGTCATGCATCATGCTTGTTGTGCATCATGTCTTGTCTATGTGTGGTGTGTTTACTATGTTGTGTGCTTCTTCTCGATAGTTCCCGTTTCGTTACGATCATGAGGATTCGTTCGTCTATGATTGGTTCGTCTTCGTGGCTTCATCTTCTTCATGGACTCGTTCTTCTTCCTAGCGGGATTCCAGGCAAGATGACCGTCACCCTGGATCTCATTACTATCATTGCTTTGCTAGTTGCTTCGTTCTATCGCTATGTTGCGCTACCTATCTTTTGCTCTTCAAGCCTCCTAAATTGACATGTCAGCCTCTAAACTTTTTCACCCTTCCTAGCAAACCATTGCTTGGCTATGTTACCGCTTTGCTCAGCCCCTCTTATAGCGTTGTTAGTTGCAGGTGAAGTTGAAGATTGCTCCATGGTGGACAGGATTATGTTGGGATATCATAATATCTCTTATATTAATTAATGCATCTATATACTTGGTAAAGGGTGGAAGACTCGGCCTTATGCCTGGTGTTTTGTTCCAGTCTTGCCGCCCTAGTTTTGGTCATACCGGTGTTATGTTCCCGGATTTTGCGTTCCTTACGCGGTTGGGTGATTTATGGGACCCCCTTGATAGTTCGCTTTGAATAAACTCCTCCAGCAAGGCCCAACATTGGTTTTACCATTTGCCTCACCTAGCCCTTTTTCCCTTGGGTTTCCGGAGCCCGAGGGTCATCTTTATTTAACCCCCCCGGGCCAGTGCTCCTTTGAGTGTTGGTCCAAACTAGAGCCACTTGCAGCGCCACCTCGGGGAAACTTGAGGTCTGGTTTTAGTTGTACGTAATGTTCATCCGGTGTTTCCCTGAGAACGAGATATGTGCAGCTCCTATCGGGATTGTCGGCGCATCGGGCGGTCTTGCTGGTCTTGTTTTACCATTGTCGAAATGTCTTGTAAACCGGGATTCCGAGTCTGATCGGGTCTTCCTAGGAGAAGGTATATCCTTCGTTGATCGCGAGAGCTTATCATGGGCTAAGTTGGGACACCCCTGCAGGGTATAAACTTTCGAAAGACGTGCCTGCGGTTATGTGGCAGATGGGAATTTGTTAATGTCCGGTTGTAGATAACCTTGACACCTGATTCGAATTAAAATGCATCAACCGCGTGTGTAGCCGTGATGGTCTCTTTTCGGTGGAGTCCGGGAAGTGAACACGGTTTTGGGTTATGTTTGACGTAAGTAGGAGTTCAGGATCACTTCTTGATCATTGCTAGCTTCACGACTGTTCCGCTTGCTCTCTTCTCGCTCTTATTTGCGTATGTTAGCCACCATATATGCTTAGTCGCTGCTGCAACCTCACCACTTTACCCCTTCCTTTCCCATTAAGCTTTGCTAGTATTGATACCCATGGTAATGGGATTGCTGAGTCCTCGTGGCTCACAAACTACTGCAACAACAGTTGCAGGTACAGGTTATGCGATGATCATGACGCGAGAGCGATATTTGCTTGTTTTGGAGTTCTTCTTCTGCGTCTTCTTCGATCAGGGGATAGGTTCCAGGTCGGCAGCCTGGGATACCAGGGTGGATGTCGTTTGAGCTTCTGTTTGTGTTTCATCCGTAGTCGGATGTTGATCTTATGGATGATGTATTGTTGTAGTCGTGTGGCATTGCATGCCTCTTGTATGTATCCCCATCTATTTAGGTAATGTTGATGTAATGATATCCACCTTGCAAAAGTGTTTCAATATGCGGTTCTATCCTTGGTGGGACCTTCGAGTCTCTTTAGGATAATATCACATATTGGACGTGACAAGTTGGTATCAGAGCCTCGACCGACCCTAGGAGCCCCCTTGATTGATCGTGTGGTTTGGCCGATGTCGAGTCTAGAAGAAAACTTTTTCGGAGTCTAGTTATATCGGAGAGTAGGAATTCTTTTTACTCCTCATCCCCTTTGTCGCTCTGGTAAGGAGTCTTGATGTAGGTGTTCTGAATTACTCCTCTTCCCCTTCAATTTTTCTTTAGGATCACGCAGTTGGTTTTCCAATCGTTGGCTCTCAGCTCTTTTCATTCGGTGCATTTCTCGTCAAGTTGACTCGAGCCTCTTCATCTTTGCCAAGTTCAATCCTCAGTTGTTTTCTTTTCCCACCCGCCCGCCCTTTTTTCATCTCGGAGCCGGAGTCCGTAATTGAGTATCCACCCTACTCGTGCGAAGCCTTTGCTTTCTTTCACCGGTGTTTCCTCTTGAAGTTATTCATCGGTTTTCCCCCTTCCAAGGTGCTTTTGTTTTTCCCGCCCTCCCACCCTCTTCTTCCCGGAGCTTGAATC
>NC_041385.1:848210536-848238004 GCF_002162155.2 Triticum dicoccoides | reverse complement strand
AGCTTGAATCTCCTTCGAGCATCAATTTCATTCGTAAAGAGCCTCTTCAGCCTTCCCTCAATCACTTCAACCGGTGAATTCTCTTTTATTCGACATTCTTCATCCCTTTATTTTTCCGGTGCACTCAATTCAAGTTTTTTGGTTGATAATATTCTTTTCCTTGGTTAAAGTGTTCTCCTTGCTCGTTGTCCTCTCGCCATTCAATCATTCCGGAGTTTGGAAGACATCTCAGGAGATTCGTCTGTGTGTCAATTAATTCGTGGTTGTCACCTCATTAAAATATTTCAATTGTTCCGGTGCTTCATCTATCTGTTCAACATCCCTTTCCAACGGTGTTCTATTTTAGTGGGCCCATAACCCACAGGTCCTTTCCCAGGATCTTACCTGACTCTTCTAATTCCCCCGGAGTTATTCTCAATTCTTTTCAAAGTGTGACGTAAGAATGTATTTCATCAGTCACATGCCTTCTCCAAGATCGTTTTCAAATTCTTTTCATCTTTGGTTCATCCCTTCTTCTCGTTCATTCTTCCGGAGTATGTTAGAAGTTGTTTTTCCCGTTTCTTTTCTCCGGAGGCCATCGTTCCCGAAGAATTCTTTGTCCTCACATTCCAGTTATCGTTCTCTATTTATCCCGACGCTTCGTTCAAGTGCTCTTTAATCAGTTCGAGTTATTTCCATTCTTTTGCCTCTAAATCCCCTTAAGCATATTTGTTCTTCTAATTCTTCCCGGTGATTCTTTCTCATTCATCAGTCATTTGCGAATTCTTACGGTGGTTCATTCAAGATTCTTTTTCCTTGATTATCAATTTTATTAATTCATTCTTTCCAATCCTACCGGTGGTTCATGAAGACCTTCCCAAATTTCACGCTATTTTCCCCTTTAATCTTTTTCAACAAGAATAAGTAGCATGCAAAATCCATTGCTTGTCATCAATTTAATTTGATGAAGGATAAGCATACAATAAATCTTATTCTTATTTCATCCAAGTGAGTAATCCCTTCCTTCGGAGTTTGGTCTTGTTGAATAAATTCTAGTCCCAAGTGTTTTCTTTTCCCGAGTACAAATTTCCTCGGCCATTTCGTCGGAACCTCCATTTAAATCATCACAAGCTTTAATCTTATTCTTTCCATCCTTGAACTCTATCTCATCATCTTTTGTCACCGGAGTTCTTCATGGTGGTTCTTCATGATTTAATTCATTCTTCAAGAGTTCATCAAGATTTTTGTTGGAGAAGTTCAAGTATCTTTTCTTCTCGCATCTCGAAGTGCAATTAAATCTCTGTATTCTTTTGAAGTTGAGTTTTGCATTTCTTCGTTCTGCTCAGCTATTCAAACTTTTCCGTTTGTGGCCAGTTACCACCTCATAATTTCTGAGAGGTTATCCATAAGTCCACTACAAGCTTATTCTTTCGTTGTTGATTTTATCAACAACTCCGTTCAATCCTTCCTTCTAAGTTCTTTTCATTCAACTCTTTCAATTCTTTCTGGAGGTTTTGTGTCATGTCTTCGTCAAGTATTGTCGTGGAATTGTCACGTCAGATGTCCTCGTGAAAGGACTTAGTTGTGGAGCCATCGCAACTATGAAGCTTGAAGGGGTTAATCGGGACAAAGGACACGAGAGGGTTTATACTAGGTCGGCCCCTTACGGTGATGGTAAGGCCTACGCCTAGTTGGGTTGGTATTGATGTTTCGATAACCAGGGAGCGAGATACACTATGCCCGGTTCTCGATCAGTTGTTTCTTGCCCTAAGCCGCCAGCAGGTCGTCCCCTTATATACACGGGTTGACGCCCTGTGGCCTATAGAGTCCCGACCGGCTCATAACAGTGTCCGGCTCGGTGACTAGTCAAAACTACCTTATGATACAAGTCATGTCATTATGGCGGTTTACTAGAACGGGCCTTAAGTCGCCTGTGGGCCTTAAGCCCTCTATGAACCACCATCTTCATGCGTTGGTCTTGGGCCTTCTCTCTGGTAAGTCTTCTTTGTGTAACCCGGCCCCTCCTAGGCGGCTTACTCAAATAGTTATATCCCCAACATTAGGCCCCAGATTGATTTGAACATGTTCATGTCAATCTTAAAATACCGCATGGAACTGTCCTTAGTCTTTTGTCTTGCATGAAGATTTTAACCCGCCGTGACGTCATCATCTGGATCCGGGTTAAGTCTTCGTGACGTCATCTTCAATAAAATTTATTTTGACTCCGTCATATCTTCCATGAATCTTTGCCTTTACTGACCATCCTGAGAATTGAGGTGTCAGGGCTGCTAGATAATGATGTTTTGGTCTCCTCATTTCTCGCGCCATCTCAGCCAGTATTTCCTTATAAATAGGGCGACCTAGGTCTTTCATTCTTCCTTCTCTCAGTCGTCTTCTTCCTCTTGCTTCCTCTCGAGCTCCGCCGCCACCGCCGTGGAACCCCTCGTCTTCACTGACTCGGGCCGCTGCATCAACCTGACTCCAACCATAGATCGATGACGAACCTGTGCAGCTCATCCACATCCGTGAATTCCTCTCCTTCCCTTTCTTAGATCTGCATTAGGACTTTGTCGAGTTCGTCGGTGTTCATCGCCGCCCGACACAAACCCTCACTAGTTCTTACCTCCAATGCCCTATTTAGATCGTAAAAATTATGTAGAGCTGCTACGGTACTTGTTTGTGTTGATCTTGCATAGAAATAGATCTCATTTCCCTTGTTTGGAAACCCTCTTCGAGTGTAAGAACTTCTCTGCCCTGTTTTTAGGTCTAGAAAAATTTCCTTTCAGAGCAATATTTTGATCCAAAATAATAACTATCATCTGTGAAACTTGTTTTTATCACCCGGAAATTTCTTTCTGGTAAATGCTCTTAAACACTACTGTCGAGGTGTCTGGTTTAAATAAATGACATAGAACCTTAGTTGCTCCTTATGACCTGAAGAATTTTGAACTGCATTTGATACTGGTAGCGGCTTAAATATTGTTGTACAGTCATCCTTACACTACTAGGGAAAACCCTAGTAGTAGCACGGGTTTTGAGGCTAGCAGCAGCGCGGGTGGCCGCGCTACTAATAAGGCGCTACAGCTAACTCATAGTAGTAGCGCGGCCCTTACCCGCGCTACTACTGTTTACGATATCAGCAGCGCTTTTTAAGAACGCGCTACTATTACCTAGCTGTAACGATTTTGCCATCCCTCGCTACTGCTATATCTTTCATCATTTTCCCATTACCCCTTTCCCTTTCACTTTCCCTTTCAGATACTAGATACTAGGTACTGCTAGTAGATATCAAATTCATAAACCATTACTAGGTAGTACTCCCTTCGTTCCAAATTACTCGTCGTGGTTTTAGTTCAAACCACGACGACTAATTTGGAACGAAGGGAGTACTAGATAACAATTTAATGCATAGTCAACATGCATCCTCAAGCAGTAAAAGGTCATATCAACGGCCATCATCATATGTAGTTCTAGATGATATCGACGAAGATCATCATATGTAGTAGTAGATGATATAGCCACACACACATATGTAGTTCTAGATGATATAGCCACACACACATATGTAGTTCTAGATGATATCGAAGAGAATCATCATCCTTAAGCCTGGGCGGTTGGTGTTCCTGATAGTAATTAGGATGGCCTGTCCAACACGAAGATTCTTGCCATCGAGGAATTTTTTCCACCCAACCGACTTTAAGTGTGTGCGACCGTCCGTGTCCACGCGGTAAGTACAGGTTGTGACAGAGCCCCTTGCAGTAATGCGTAGTCCAGCCGAGCCTTCTTCATCAGGCTCGATACCATAACTCACAGGTATGCTCTTTGCCAATTTCTGAATAAGAAAAACATATCAATTAATAAATAGCCTCGCAAATAAGTACATATGGATTATCTACACTATTAATAGTTTCGTTAGATTCTACACTAATAAGCATTTGATCGAACTCTACACTAAAACATATCATCGACTAGATTCCACACAACATACCATATCATTGGACTGTACACTATGTAATTCATCGGATAATTTGCATTTGTAAGTATAACATACCATATCATGTCGATCAACCATGGTATTTGTCAAGCGAGTCACGAATGGCACCCCGACAAAGTCAGCATGTGGCGGAATTATGTCCCATAGGTTGGACACCTCCTCCTCACTCAGCCTTGTTCTTTGAGCTACAATGGCTTCATGAAGTGGATCCTCATCATCTTCATCGAGTGGGTCCTCATTATCTTCATCATCTTCATCATCTTCGTCATCTTCATCATCTTCCACCACGTTGAGATAAATGACAGCTAGCTTGGGTCTTTCTGCTCGGAAGGAGAAGCTGATCAACTCACCACCAGTAAGACGCATGCGAGCGACGAAACGGGCCCATCCATCTCCTCCAATCTGCGACATATTGCGTCCTTTCTCGACCTCCATAGTGTACGGCCCCCCAGGAGCCTCAAATGTCACAGTGTCTCCTGTCAGCTTGTTGAATTTCAACCTCACATTGCATGGGACGATCTATGTAAAATAAGCAAAATGACACAATGCAGTAATGCCAACACTAAAAACAAAATAGTTATTACATTTCATCTAATTCTTACCGCCGCATGACGAAAACTCGGTTGGAAGTAGATGCCGAACAGCTGGCCAGTTGCAAGGCTGCTGGCGCATCTTGACTTGCATAGTCGACATAGTGGTGGTGGTGGTGGCGCCATTTTTCCTAAAGCAATATGAGCAAAGGATTAACGATCAACTAAATCAAAATGTTTTAAGTCAACTAAATCAACTAGCCTACTAAATCAACTAAATCAAAATGTTCTAAATCAACTAAATCAACTAGCCTACTAAATCAACTAAATAAAAATGTTCTAAGTCAAGTAAATCAACTAGCCTACTAAATCAACTAAATCATATCAACTAAATCAAAATGTTACATATGAGCTAGCCTACTAAATCAACTAATCAAAATGTTCTAAGTCAACTAAATCAACTAGCCTACTAAATCAACTAAATCAAAATGCTCTAAATCAACTAAATCAACTAGCCTACTGAATCAACTAAATCAAAATGTTCTAAATAGACTAAATGAACTAGCCTACTAAATCAACTAAATCAAAATGTTCTAAGTCAACTAAATCAACTAAATGAACTAGCCTATTAAATCAACTAAATCAAAATGTTCTAAGTCAACTAAATCAACTAGCCTACTAAATCAACTAAATCATATCAACTAAATCAAAATGTTGCATATGAACTAGCATAGCTACTAAATCAAAATGTAGCGGGCAGGAGGGAGAAGGAGGGGCGACTCGAGGAGGGAGAAGAGAGTAGGATGGAGGAGGAAGGCGAAGCGAGGAGGGGCTGGCCGGCGCGGCCAGTGGAGGGAGGACGGAGGAGGAAGGCGGAGCGTGGAGGGGCCGGCCAGCTGCGAGTGGAGAGGGAGGACGGAGAGGAGGCCGGTACCGAGTCCAGCAAGGAGGAGGAGGTGACGGCGTCGCAGACGGAGGAGGGGCGACGGGGGTGGACCGACGCGGGGGATTGAGAGGGGATCCAGTGAGCTAGTGTGTGACTGTGTGAGTGGATCGGATAGAGGAGATGGGGCTAAATTTTTGTAGTAAATTTAGCAGTAGCGCTTATTGGATAAATGCGCTGCTACTATGCTACATAGCAGTAGCGCCCGTCGTTATAACGCGTTGCTGCTATAACTAGCCTCGTGGCGGCCTCGTGGGAATTATAGAAGTAGCGCATCTTTGAGCGGGCGCGCTACTGCTATATTTGTTTCAGCAACGAGTTACTCCTGAGCACGCTACTGCTAATTAGCAGCAGCGCCTTATTTTAAGGCGCGCTGCTGATAAGATTCTATGTATAGGCTTTTCCCTAGTAGTGTTATATCATTAGGCCCCTCCTTAAGCCGCCACTTTGAATGATTAGGATTTTCCTCCCTGGTTAAAATTGAACCGGATCTTCTTATTTTATCATAGGCCAACTGTTGTCATGGCTCCTAAGGCGGCCAAGGCCCCTGTAACCTGCAATTGGGTCCCATCCATAGTTACCAAGAGTAAACTGGCCGAGTTCGTGAAATCTGGCTACCTGCCAAAAAAGGAGGTCATGTCTTTTCGTGTCCCAGACCCGTCTGAAGAGAAGCCTCATCCCAAAGAAGGGGAGGCGATAGTTTTTACGGATCACATGAGCCGGGGATTTGCTCCTCCCGGTTCAAAATTCTTCAGGGAGGTTTTGAATTTCTTTGATCTTAGACCTCAAGACATGGGACCCAACTCCGTGTCAAATATTTGCAATTTCCAAGACTTCTGCGAGGTGTACCTGGGAGAAGAACCAAGTCTGCTATTGTTCAGGGAACTTTCTACATGAACCGGCAAAATGAACGTGCCAACGGGCCGAGTCTTGAGCTTGGCGGCATCTCAATCCAGCGACGGAGAGATTGCCATTTTCCTTATGCTGAGTTGCCGAGTCATCCAAAGTCTTGGAACCAAACGTGGTTCTACTGTCAAGACACTTCTCTGGCTGATGAGAAGCCTCTACCCGGCTTTCACGCCCTGCGCCTTGAATCCAACCATCCGTTACCAGACAAACTGACGTCCGTTCAACGTCTGCCTCTCAACCCTACCATCAAGAAGATCAAAGCTCTCTTGGGAAATGGCTTAAACGGCGTCGATCTGGTCCATGTCTGGGTCACTTGGCGAGTACTTCCATTAAGCCGCCGTTCCGGCTTAATGTGTACTTATACCGGCGAAAAAGATGACTCGTTACGCCATAGTCCTGACGACTTACCAGATGATGTGGTGGAGGCTACGACCCAGTCATTGCTGAAGGAGGGCACTGTGACGAATAACACCTTCGGCTTACTTCCCTTTTGTAAGAAGAACCCGGCCCCTGCAGTAAGTTATCAATCTTAACAAATACTCTTTGCTATGTTTTACCTTCTTTGGTACTCATAATTCCTTATGTTTTCCCACAGGCCGATGATAACTTCTGAAAGGTCAAATATAACCATGAATCTGCAAAACGAGCCAGGGCAACCAAGAAAGCCGAAAGGAAAGCCGCCAAGACGGGAACCTCAAAGAAAAAGAGACCTAGCGCCTCCAACTTACTCAGACTGGAGGATAGTTCTTCGGATGATGAAGAGGTAATCTTTAAATTTTCTTAATTCCCTTGTTATTACTTGTCTGACATTCTATCCCTTCAGGAGGATATGGGGAACAGCCAAGCAGCCAATGAAGAGGTAACTATAATCTCCTCCGACTCAGAGCCTTTGCCAAAGCAAAAGATCCGAAGGGTGACCCGGAAAGTAAGATTTTCACATGCTCTTGATTATCAAGATCCTCAATTTCTTTTGAAGCAACAACAACTTGAGAACTGGAGGTAGACCCGGAACAACAAGGATGCGGAACTTTCCTCCGGCTTACCTGACGTAACTAGGAAGCGTCGGACTGAGGTTATCTCCGATTTACGTTCTGTTTTACCTTTAGCGGGCCTAATTCGTCATCCTCTCAATTCGTCTGACTCCAATTACCAGGATACCTCTCCTTGGTGAATCCATGCAGTCAAACATGCCGGCTTTCAAAACTGCTCCCGGGTAATGTAACCCTATGTACCTTAAATTTATTTTACCCATGCTTGCGTATTCATCATTCTACCTTTGTTAACAACATGCAAGTAAAACCCAGCAAGAGGGCAAAGAAGAATAAGCCATCCCAAGACCCGATTATTACTGAACTAGTGATTAATGCATCTGCTCCAGACAACTCTGCCCATCAGCAGCCGCCTGATCCGTCTTCTGATATTCCAGTGCCAACTTCTGATCCGCCTGCTGAAGATACTTTCAACACAAATGACCCGGAGACTCATAGCCCGGTCAAGACAAACGGAATGGAAGTTGAGATTGTAAGGTCTCAGTTTATTGAACCAGGGCGGCCTACCGTACTTGCCAAGTGTTCCGCCAAAGAAGAACTTGCCGAACGCTAGAAAGCCAAACAGGACATTACTGATTATACTCACTTGAGCATTGATGATATAGTCTCGGGCTATCTGAATCAAGTGCATAATAGCCGTGACCTGGAAATTGACATGGTAAAACAAATACATCACAAATCTGAGGTATAATTTATACTTTTTACCTGAGTCTTACATACTGTACCAACCCCCAAGTCTATTGCTTATGAATAAATATGCTGTAGACTTAGAAATCTGCTTTACTTATTAATTGAACCGGTTCAAAAAGACTATATTTAACCCGGTTATAACATGATAATTGTAAATTTTGCAATATACATTAGTCTCCAAGTGTCAAGTATCTTTACTTGGAAAGTGCTTGAGACTTAATATGTGTGACCCGGTAGGATATGGTTAAAATTCTTCAGCATACATTAGCCCCCAAGTGCCAAGTATCTTTACTTGTAAAGTGCTTGGGACTTGAATGTTACCTTAATAAAATCCTTACCATAACCTGGTGTCCATGCAGGCTGCCATAAGTCAGTTTGAATCGGAAGTCGCTGTCCTGAAGAGCCATCTGGAAACTCAAGAACTTGAGACGCAGAAGGCTAACTCCAAATTTGAATTCAGTGTCTCTGAAAATGAGAAACTGAAGAAGAATTTTGAGTTGCAGAAGAAAACTTGGGCTGATGAAAAGGCTTCCCTGGTGACTCGGGCCGAAACAGCAGAAGCATCCCTTGCAGAAGCAACAACCGAGCTGTCCGACTTAAAACAACAGAAGCATCCCTTACAATGACTATGGTAATAATTACTTCTGGCTGACTGTTATACTTGTGCACATACAGGCCCCAGGAGTATCAACCTAAAGCAAAACATGCTGATCAAGCTTAAAGCAATTTGCACCTTAGTGGAACAGCTATACTCCGGGTCACAACGTGCCTTGGCCGTTGTAGTTGTATCAACTCCACATCCCCGCCTTCTGCAAGACGTATTGAAGAGCCTCGCTTTTCTTCCTCAGCAAATCCAAGACTTAAGGCGGGCATCCTCAAGAGCCGGAGCCATAGCCGCATTGAGCCGGGCTAAAGCATGGCTCCCAGAACTAGAGCCGGCCGACCTTGCCCTTGGACACCCAAGTCTGAAGGAGGACGACACTGCATTTTACAACCATGACTTCACCGCCTGTGTCAAAGCCATACGTCCCGTGGCGACCCTTATTGGAAACGACACTGATCTTAGCAAGTATGCACTGGCTTATGACAGTGAAAACCGGAGAATTCCAAACGCTCCATATGATCAAATCAGCCTGATCCCTCCAGTTCGTAAGCATACTTTTGTCCCTAAAGTGGACCCAGCCGGTTTAATAGATGATGAAGCTGAGTTTGAAGCTTTGAGCGGCATTGACTGGGCCTCATCAACTTTCCATGACAAAACAGTCGACGGAGAAGCGGAGAAGGATAACCCGGAGACTTCAAGCCCGCCAAAGGAGTGAATCGCCGGTGTCTTGCAAAAAACAATGCTTCACTTATTCAGACCCAGGGAGTCTTGTAATAGGATAAGAAAAACCTCGCAATGTTTGTCATGCCTCCGCGCATGTTTTATGGCACTTAATACTTTCATAAGCAGCCGTTTATATATTTCTAGCTTATGTGGATCATTTGTCTCCCTGATGGTAAATTTGCTTGTCTTATCCTCCACATGAAATGAACAAAAAGCTCCCTTGGCGGTTTATCACACCGGGGGTCACATACAGTATTTGTAACCCGGAAACAACCAAAGGCACCTTACATAGGCCGATTTATGACTATACTTTACTTAGCATAATAGCATACCTGCAATCTTTTGATAACTTTTCCTGCTGACTTAGTGCTCGCCTGGTACTCAACAACCTGGTGTAACCAATATTAAACCGGAAAAGCAAAAAACATCTCATAATGTTTTCCCAAGATCTCAGGATATTCGAAATAATTTACAGGCTTCTGATTTGAATACGATTAGTAAACCGTTCCAAAGGGGTTAAGCTAAGATTCGGATACGATCATATAACCCCCAGTGGCTTGGCGATGTCGATCAAGTGGGTATCGACAACTATGTTCTCTTTGGTTCGAATATGACCTATGTTTGAATAGAAAGCCCCCAAGTGACCATGAGATTTGTTTAATGATGTTGATTCATATACGATCCAGGTCAGACCCAAAGGGGTTAAGCTATGGTTCAAATATGATCAAGAAGCCCCCAAGTGGGTTTGGCAGTATGCCAATCAAGCGGGTATCGACAGCTATGTTCTCTTTGGTTCGGATACGACCTATGTTTGAACAGGAAGCCCCCAAGTGATCATGGGTAGATTCAGATATGATCATAAGCCGGTCCAAAGGGAAAGCTAGATTCAAATATGATCCGCTCCCTGTTGATAGTGTCCATTCCCTGATAAAGAAGACATAAAAACATTCTTTATGGGAAAAAAGGACAGAGCTCCTGCTTTATTGCTTTATATAATATGGACATCATCAAAAATATATACATCCTAAGAACCGGTGGCTCAAGTATAGTAAGGCCGAAGATGGGCGATATTCCACGGCCGGCGGGTCTCCTCCTCCGACTTACGTGAGTCTTTCTATTCTCGAATATCAATGAGGTAGTATGACCCGTTGTTCAGATTCTTGCTGACCACAAAGGGTCCTTCCCAAGGAGGGGATAGCTTGTGCATATTAGACTGATCCTGGATGAGCCGGAGCACTAAGTCGCCTTCCTGAAATTTTCTGCTTTTGACCCGGCGGCTGTGATAGCGATGAAGGTCTTGCTGGTAAATCGCTGAGCGGGCTATGGCCAAGTCCCGCTCCTCATCCAACAAGTCAAGTGCCTCTTGTCGAGCTTTTTCATTATTAGCCTCAACATAAGCCGCCACCTGAGGCGAATCGTGCCGGATATCACTTGGCAAAACTGCATCTGCTCCATAAACCATGAAAAAAGCTGTATAACCCGTGGATGTATTAGGCGTAGTGTTGATGCTCCACAGCACAGAGGGTAATTCTTCCACCCAACAACCCGGAGTCCGCTGCAAGGGGACCAAGAGCCGTGGTTTGATACCCCTTAAAATTTCCTAATTAGCTCTTTCTGCTTGGCCATTGGATTGAGGATGAGCAACAGCCGAAACGTCAAGCCGGATATGCTCTCGTTGACAGAACTCTTCCATTGCACCCTTGGAAAGATTAGTGCCATTATCAGTTATGATGCTATGTGGAAAACCAAAACGAAAGATCACCTTTTTGATGAACTGAACTGCCATGGCCGCATCACACTAACTGACCGGCTGTCCCTCAATCCACTTTGTAAATTTATCCACTGCCACCAGGAGGTGTGTCTTTTTGTCCTTAGACCTCTTGAAGGGTCCCACCATGTCAAGCCCCCAGACTGCGAACGGTCAAGTAATTGGAATCATCCTCAATTCTTGAGCCGGCACATGAGCTCGTCGTCAGAATTTTTGACATCCGTCACATTTGCTAACAAGGTCCTCCGCATCACCATGAGCCGTCAGCCAATAAAAACCATTACGGAAGGCCTTGCCCACCAGCGACTTTGAGCCGGCATGGTGACCACAATCTCCTTCATGGATCTCTCGAAGTATCTCTTGACCCTCCGCAGGTGACACACAACGCTGGAACGCCCCTGTGACACTGAGGTGATGTAACTCGCCATTAACAATTGTCATGGATTTGGACTGCCTCACAATTTGTCTTGCCAAGGTCTCATCCTCAGGCAGCTCTCCCCGGGTCATATAAGCCAAATATGGTAATGTCCAATCTGGGATGACGTGAAGTGCGGCCACCAACTGTGCCTCCGGGTCTGGCACTGCAAGCTCTTCCTCTGTAGGTACCTTGACAGAAGGATTATGCAGAACATCAAGAAAGGTGTTAGGCGGTACCGGCTTACACTGAGAGCCCAACCGGCTTAACGCATCAACCGCGTCATTCTTCCTTCTATCAATGTGCTCCACCTGATATCCTTTGAAGTACCCAGCTACACCATCTACTTCACGATGATAAGCCGCCATAAGGGGATCCTTAGAATCCCACGTGCCTGAGACCTGTTGAGCCACGAGGTCTGAGTCGCCCAAGCACCTTACCCGGCTTAAATTCATCTCCTTGGCCATCCGGAGACCATGGAGCAAGGCCTCGTATTCAGCTGCATTAAGGAAACATGAGCCGGAGCACATAACGAAATTTGTCACCTCGAGGGGAAGTTAAAACAACTCCAGCCCATGATCGTTCTAACTGCCTGGACCCATCAAAGTGAATAATCCAATACGTATTGTCCGGCTTCTCCTCAGGTGCCTGCAACTCTGTCCAATCATTGATAAATTCCACCAAGGCCTGAGATTTGATGGCAGTACGGGGCATATATTTTAAACCATAAGGCCCAAGCTCAATAGCCCACTGGGCGATTCATCCTATGGCCTCCCTGTTCTGAATGATGTCTCCCAAAGGATCTGAACTTACCATCATTATACGGTGACTTTGGAAGTACTGCTTCAGCTTCCGGTTTGCCATCAACACACCATAAACAAGCTTCTGCCAATGCGGATACCTTTGTTTAGACACAATGAGCACCTCACTGACGTAGTAAACCAGCCTTTGAACCGGATGCTCCTTGCCTGCCTCTTTACGCTCCACCACGATGGCAACACTGACGGCCCGCGAGTTAGCAGCCACATATAACAATAGCGGCTCTCTATCAATGGGAGCCGCAAGAACCGGTGGCTCAGACAACTGTCTCGTTAAATCTTCAAAGGCAGTATTGGCGGCATCGCTCTAGACGAAAGTGTCCATTTTCTTCATCATCTGATATAGCGGTAAGGCCTTCTCCCCTAACCGGCTGATGAACCGGCTTAAAGCGGCAACACGACCCGCCAGGCGCTGAACATCATTGATACACGCCGGCTTAGCCAGAGAGGTAATCGCCGTGATCTTCTCCGGATTAGCTTCAATGCCTCTGTTTGACACCAGAAAACCCAAGAGCTTGCCTGCCGGTACACCAAACACACACTTAGCCGGGTTAAGCATCATCTTGTAAACCCGGAGATTGTCAAAGGTCTCTCTCAAATCGGATATTAAGGTTTCCTTTTCTCTGGATTTCACCACGATGTCATCTACATAAGCATGAACATTACGCCCAATTTGATCATGTAAACAGTTCTGCACGCATCACTGATAAGTCGCCTGGGCACTCTTGAGTCCAAACTGCATAGATACATAACAGAAGGCCCCAAACGGATGAAAGCTGTCTTCTCCTGGTGTCGGTGTCAAAACCGGCGGATCTCGGGTAGGGGGTCCCGAACTGTGCGTCTAGGCGGATGGTAACAGTAGACAAGGGACACGATGTTTTTACCCAGGTTCGGGCCCTCTCGATGGAGGTAAAACCCTACTCCTGCTTGATTAATATTGACGATATGGGTAGTACAAGAGTGGATCTACCACGAGATCAGAGAGGCTAAACCCTAGAAGCTAGCCTATGGTATGATTGTTGTTCGTCCTACGGACTAAAACTCTCTGGTTTATATAGACACCGGAGAGGGCTAGGGTTACACAGAGTCGGTTACAATGGGAGGAGATCTTCATATCGTATCACCAAGCTTGCCTTCCACGCCAAGGAAAGTCCCATCCGGACACGAGACGGAGTCTTCAATCTTGTATCTTCATAGTCTGGGAGTCCGGCCAAAGGTCTTAGTCCGGCCATCCGGATACCCCCTAATCCTGGACTCCCTCAGTAGCCCCTGAACCAGGCTTCAATGATGACGAGTCCGGCGCGCAAGTTGTCTTCGGCATTGCAAGGCGGGTTCCTCCTCCGAATATTCCATAGAAGATGTTGAACACCAGGGTAGTGTCCGGCTCTGCAAAATAAGTTCCACATGCCACCGTAGAGAGAATAATATTTGCACCAATCTAATCTGCTGACGTATTCCGCAGTGTGACATCACGCCACGGCCAGGCTTTCATTCATTTCACTATTCCACCTCAGTGCGTTTAGCGAGGCGGTTTCCTTGGCACGTCTTGTCAAAGCAGAGATCATGTCCCCTTATTCCGGGATTCTCATCAATGCGGGCGTGGGTAAACCAACCGCGCCATTAACCGTGGCGCTTGGGAGATAAGCGAGTTTTATTAGGCCGGTGGGGCCTCGTAGTTTCGGCCGCCCATATAAGGGGATAAGCATCCGCCCTTTCCATTCACCCCTTCTTCCTCCGTTGCTTATTCGTCCCTGCGCGCTCGAGCTCCAACGCCCAAGCCCGCACTTTCCACCTCAACCTTCTCCAATCATGTCCGGAGTGGGAGGTAGATGGATGGCCTCCTCCGTCACGGAGGGGAAAATCAAAAAGTTGAGGAAGGCCGGATACTTGTCTGACGACATCGTGCACCGGCTTCCAGATGAGGGGCAACTCGTCCCCACCCCCAGGCCCCATGAGAGGGTTGTTTTTCTTCCCCATTTCCTCCGTGAACTGGGTTTTCCTCTTCACCCATTTGTCCGGGGGCTCATGTTGTACTACGGCCTGGACTTCCACGATCTGGCCCTGAATTTTATCCTCGACATCTCGGCGTTCATCGTCATGTGCGAGGCCTTCCTCCGCATCCAGCCTCATTTTGCCCTATGGCTGAAGATCTTCAGCGTCAAGCCGATGGTCGTGGGCGGCCGCCAAGCGGAGTGCGGAGGTGCCATGGTGGGCAAGATAGCCAATGTTATGGCTCGAGGCCGCCTTCGTAGAGACTATCAAAGGGTGGCAATCGGGGTGGTTCTATATCACCGAGCCGTGTGACTCAGAATGGGCAGCGGTCCCCGAATTCTGATCTAGCATCCCCACACTGCTCACATCTTGGAAAGAGACGGGCCTGTCATGGGGTAATTCGGCGAAAGTGACCGGACTTCAAACCTGCATCAAAGATCTGATCGGCAGGAAGGTTAAACTTGTCACCATAGTCCAGGTCATGCTTTTCCGCCGGATTCTCCCGTGTCAACGACGGGCTTTCAACTTGTGGGAGTTCGACCCAGCGCAGCACCAGACTCTGTCTCGTCTCTTCGACACAAAGCACGAGGATGCCTGGAAGGTGCTCTTCAAGAGCTCCGAGGTCTCCCCTCCGTCACCGAGGATCACGGATTGTGCGCCAAGCGCCAAGCCAGCATGGTGAGCATAATTTTCCCATTACGGGGTATTCGTTTTTCATAGATTTGATTCTATGCGGGATCTAAACTCCCATCTTTCTAACAGGACTGGCAGAAGAAGGACGGACAAATCGAATGTCTGGCTCCATTGCCCGAAGACCCAGCGGATGCCCGCTTAACGAAGCTGCTGGTTCCGGCACCTCATGTGGTGCCGGAGAAGAAGGCCAAGAAGAAGGCCACGGGGACTCGAAAGAGCTCCCGGCGCTTGGTGGTGTCGGATTCATCGGCCGACAACCCCGACGCACCCTCCGCCTCCGAAGACGAGGAGGAGGAAGGAGAAGAAGAAGAAGCCTCTCCCCCTCCAACGGGGGGAGGAAAGAAGAGAAAGGCCGCCCCAACTGGGGAGGCCGGAGGGTCCAAGAAGGGGAGAACCCTTCTTCCGGACTACACCTCCGATGCCGAAGACGGCGGGGAGGAATGGCCATCCAGGGTCAAGCCCCTGGCAAAATCGTAAGCATCCGGATGTCCGAATAACTTATGGCGCTTCTCCATTATTTGGCATTTTCTAACGCCGAGTTTGATCATGCAGTCCGCCCAAGGCTCAGCTCGACGATTCGACGAGTGGCTCCTTGGATTCGTTGGATGTGAATAGCGCTTCACTCCCGACGGCCTCCTCCCTTCTCCCTACAGACGATGCCGAGGTGGAGTCCCGAAAGGGACTACACCAGGAGGATGTGGTCCTGGGGGCGCCGCAAGGCGACCTCCCAGACTCCAGGCCTAAAGGGGATAAAGCCCTGGAGGGATCCAAGTCCGGCCCCGGGCCGTACACTGCTCCGGAACTATCAATGGTTCCAGAGTCTGACAGGCGGCGCCTTCATAAGAAGGGCAAGCCTACGGCGCCAGCGACCTCCGTCCATCCGGAGATGCCAGACAATTTGCTGGAATTGCTTAACGACGCCTCCATCAATGAGGAACACCGCACTATTATGAGTGCGGTAATTCAGAAGGTTCAGTCCGCCAAGAGCGGCCTGACAGAAGCCTATACAAGCCTGTTAACAGGCTTTGAGGTATGTGTTAAAAATCATATAAAAAATGTTACCGCATAGACAGTAGCCCCTGATTCTCAGTTCGGCTTTCGGAAAGAAAAGCCGAGCTGAGGATCTAAAAAGATATACGCAGGAGTCTAATAAAAATATGTCAATATGGGAATGCAGGCTGTGCTGCTGACCTCTACCGCACTGACTGCGAAGGTCAATGCCTTGAAGGAAAGCCTCGAGCGGTCCGAGAGCAAGCTCGGCCGTGCCAAGAAGCAGCTCGAGGAGAAAGAGGGTACGTAGTACCACATGTAAATGTATATAGAAATACTTGGTTGCAAATAATGACAGGACCAACGTAAATGTTGCAGGGGCCACAGTCGAGGTGGCGACCCTGAAGGAGGCGGTGTCCAAGGCCGAGAACAGTGCGGCCTTGCAGCGCACCGAGCGAGAGAAGCAGGAGGCGCGGGTGGCGGAGGTGCGACAAGAGCTCCAGGCTCTCATGGAAAAACACAAGGGTTTGGAGCGTGACTCAAAGACTCGAGAGTCCGAGATCGCCTTGGCTCTTGAGAGTGCCAAGACCGCTAAGGCCGAAGCCCAGAAGGCCCTCCAGGAGATCGAGGCGATGAAGAAGATAGCGGCGGGTAAGGCATTCTTTATGCAAAGCAAGAATATAAAAGTAAATTATCTGCTACTTACCCGAATCCGGAGCTCTCCAGGACCGTTCGCCGATCCTGCCCCGTAGTGTGTCTGATGCCGCCGCATACTACCGAGCCGAAGAGGGGAGCTCGACGGAAAAGGTGATCTGGTCTCAGTATGCTGAGGCCGAACATCCGGTGCCCCTGAGCGACCAGCTGAAGCAGCTGGTCGAGCTCCACAAGGTGGCCGAACAGGCCATGAAGGCCCTCATAGCTCGGCTGTGGCCTGGAGAAGCCATGCCTGGGAGCTACTTCGGTCTGGTGCGGCGGCTGGTGGACGCTTGTCCGTGGATTGAGGTCGTCAAGCGCTCTGTCTGTATCGAAGGTGCCCGTCGGGCCCTGGCCCGTGCTAAAGTGCACTGGGGCAAGCTGGACGCTGAGCAGCTTTTGACGGACGCACCACCGCCGGGCAAGGAGTATCGCACGCTCGAGATGTATTATAAGGGCGTCCTGAAGGGTGCTCGCCGTATAGCGGACGAATGCTCCAAAGATGTAATTTTTGAGTAGACTCGCATTTTTTATCCTGTACACTGAAAACTTTGTTCATATGTGTTAAGCAACGCTTGTTAATTTAAAATATTACCTTCTGTGCGGCCGTTTATCAAATCTGAGAGATGCAAGTCGTCGGCTTCGACCCCCATGCCACGAGTGCTGGGGTGTTTGGGATAAACCTGAGTGCTCTTGTTCCCATTCTTGGGTCCATCTAGGGAGGCGCTCAGCACAACGAACCAGGCCGTTGGACTTATAATGCTTTATCACTCTCACTTGGCCATAGAATTCTATAATTTTAAATTTCGGTGAAGCCCCTAGTGTTCCGAAGACCGAGTTCGGGGCGCTATCCACGCCTAGGCCGGATAAGTCCGGTTCCTCGCTCTAAGCGGCATAAGTCTTTAAGGACTCGAAAAACCTCGTGAACAGCGACCGGTCTCTCGCACTATCATGACGGTCAGTTTTAGCTTTCTCTACTGAGGTGTTAACCCAGCTCAACTGGGGCACAATCGCAGTAGTTCTCCTAGTGCTACCTTAGCCAACATTGCGGAACGTAAGGTACCAAAACATGGGAGCCGGGCAAACCCAACTATTGACCAAAGACATGATTTGGAGCCGATGCATATAGTGCTATAAGTTTGGAGTGCCGCACTCAGGTGAGTGTTCGGTCTTCTCACACCATGTTATGGGGTGCTTAAGCCCCTGGTGTATTGGCCGTACCAAAGTGTACGGTTGTAGAATGTCATGACTGAACATATTTGTATATAAAGAATAGATGAGTCCAATAATAGATAAGAGCTATGTATTGTTTATTAAAAAAGGGCTGCTACGAAAGCAGAACGATACAAGTAGTGCGATAAGCAAGAGATGGGATTATTTGACATGTCCCCCTCCAGGGGCAAGCTGCGAGATTTTAAGTAAAACAGGTATTAAGCTCGTTATAGAGACCACCTGGACATTTGACGCGGCTTGTTCTCTCCCTGGCTGTTGCATCATATGTTCGGTGATTGTGTTGCCGGACAGGCCTTTCGAATAGTTGGGTCCTGAAAGTGTATAAAAAGGAAACGGCGGAATAGGGAGCCCCTTAGTGCGGTTGGGCCGCATTCTGGGTGTGCCATAGTTGTGCCCCTCCCCTTATGCCCATGGTATCTCTAAGGCGTAGTTATGTACGCGTGGTACCGATATCACCATCTGGCGATGGCTGGGGTTGGGGCCACACTGCTATGCTTGCTCGGAACGTGCCAGCCGGATTTGTTGTATGTTACTTCGGGCTCGCTTGTCGTTGTCCGGACGTTTGATGCCTGGATTGGAGAATTTCCTTGAGAGGCTAGTTTGTACTTCCGCCGCCAGGGCCGCCGTGTGCTCCTCCGTTCGGAGAGAGTGTTCGGTATTTCCATTTACCGTGATGACTCCGCGAGGTCCTGGCATCTTAAGCTTGAGATATGCGTAGTGCGGCACCGCATTGAATTTTGCAAATGCGGTTCGTCCGAGCAGGGCATGATAGCCACTGCGGAATGGGACTATGTCGAAGATTAACTCTTCGCTTCGGAAATTATCCGAGGATCTGAAGACCACTTCGAGTGTAACCGAGCCTGTACAGCTGGCTTCTACACCTGGTATGACGCCTTTAAAGGTTGTGTTTGTGGGTTTATTCCTTGAGGGACCTATGCCCATTTTTCGCATTGTATCCTGATATAGCAGGTTCAGGCTGCTGCCGCCGTCCATCAGGACTGTGGTGAGGTGAAATCCGTCAATGATTGGGTCTAGGACCAATGCGGCGAATCCGCCGTGACGGATGCTAGTGGGGTGGTCCCTTCGATCAAAGGTGATCGGGCAGGAGGACCATGGGTTGAACTTTGGGGCGACTGGCTCCAACGCATAGACGTCCTTGAGAGCATGCTTCCGCTCCCTTTTGGGGATGTGGGTTGCGTATATCATGTTCACCGTCCGCACTTGTGGGGGGAATCCCTTCTGTCCTCTGTTGTTCGGCGGCCGGGGCTCCTCCTCGTCATTGCTACGCAGCCCCTTGTCTCTGGTTTCGACACTTAACTTGCCTGCCTACTTGAACACCCAACAATCCCTGTTCGTGTGGTTGGCTGGTTGTTCGGGGGTGCCGTGTATCTTGCACGAGCGGTCGAGTATCCGATCTAAGTTGGATGGGCCCGGAGGGTTTCTTTTGAATGGCTTCTTCCACTGACCGGGTTTAGAGCCTCTGAATCCGGCGTTGACTGCCGTATCCTCAGTATTGTCGACGTTAATGCGGCGCTTGTGCTTGGTGCGACGTGACCTGCCATTGTTGTCCTTGGTATCCGAATTCCCAGGGCTCTTGGTTATGTTATTGCTGCGAGCTAGCCAGCTGTCTTCTCCCGCACAAAAGCGGGTAATGAGTGTCGTGAGGGCTGCCATAGATTTCGGCTTTTCCTGTCCTAGGTGCCGGGCAAGCCATTCGTCTCGGATGTTGTGCCTGAACGCTGCAAGGGCCTCGGCGTCCGGACAGTCGACTATTTGATTTTTCTTGGTTAGGAACCATGTCCAGAATTGCCTGGCCGATTCTTCTGGCTGCTGGATTATGTGGCTTAGGTCATCGGCGTCTGGTGGCCGCACATAAGTGCCCTGGAAATTGTTCAGGAATGCGGATTCCAGGGCCTCCCAGCAACTAATTGACTCTGCTGGCAGGCTGTTAAGACAATGTCGAGCTGGTCCTTTAAGCTTGAGCGGGAGGTATTTGATGGCGTGTAGATCATCACCACGGGCCATGTGGATATGAAGGAGATAATCATCGATCCATACCGCGGGATCAGTTGTGCCATCGTATGATTCGATGTTTACGGGCTTAAAACCCTCGGGGATTTGATGATCCATTACTTCGTCTGTGAAGCATAGTGGGTGTGCGGCGCCCCTGTACTGGGCTATATCACGAAGCAGCTCGAATGAGCTTGGTTTGTTGTATTCTGCCTGGCCGAACTTATCATGTCAGGCGTGACGGCCATCGTCACGTGGAGCGGGGCGCCCATGCGATCCGTAGATCGATCTTGTTTGCCTTGCCTTGTTCTCCAATATGTCTTGCAGGTCTGTTGCGTCTCCCCGTACTCTGGTATGTTTTGAGCGGTGCCTGGGTGCGGCTTGGGTCAAGGGCCTGAAGGCCTCTCTGTCGCGGCCACGGGGTGGCCGATCGGGCGCATCGTACGCTGGTGATGTAGGTTTAGTTGCTTCCTCCTCAAGTTGGGGTAGCAGCCTACGCTTTGGGTAGCTCTTGGAGGGGCGCTCGAGTTTATACTCTTCGGCCGCCAGGACTTTGGTCCATCTGTCGACAACAAGTCTTGGTCAGCTCTAAGCTGCTGCTGTTTTTTCTTGCGTTTGAAACACTCTAGTTCGACGGGATCCTCTGGCACGACGAATTCGTCGTCGTCGAGGCTTGCCTCGTCTTCGGAGGGAGGCATATAATTGTCGTCCTCAACCTCTCTGTTGGCCGTCCTCTCATGAGGGTTGGCTCCTTCGTCCTCCTGCACTGAATCCTGCTGGAGGGGGTTATCTTCGGCACTGTCCGGCGTGTTGTTATCTCCGGTGCCGGAATCGCCGTTTTTGCTTTGGCGGGACTTAGAGCGGCGCCACTGACGTCGGCGCTTGGGTTGCTTCTTGGAGGGGTCATCCTCCGTTTTCTCCTCGCCATCCCCTGCTTTGGGGGTGTCCACCATGTATATGTCACATGACGAGGTGGCTTTCCAGTTCCCTATAGGTGCTGGTTCTTGGTCGTCTCCTTCATCGGCGTCCATACCGTCGATGTATTTGGACTCAAAGTCGAGCATGTCGGCTAAATCGTCGACAGTGGCTACGAAGTGGGTGGTGGGTGGGCCTCGAATTTCTTCGTCGTCCGTATCCCAACCATGCTGACCGTAATCCGGCCAGGGCTCTCCTGACAAAGAGAGAGACTTTAGTGAATTCAGGATGTCGCCAAAAGGCGAGCGCTGAAAGACGTCCGCGGCGGTGAACTCCATGATGGGAGCCCAATCAGGTTCGATCAGAAGGGGTGCGGAGGATTCGGAGTCCGGAACGGAGTCCGGCACCTTGGAATCACGGGCCTTGCAAAGGACTAGGCTGGTATTCGGCTCTATCGCCGTAGAGATTGCGGCTCCTGGGGTGGCGTCCAACCGTCCATCCCCGACTAGCACAGGCGGCTCCGAGCTAATGGTCGGAGCAGTCACCTGAGCGATGCTTTGGGCGTTGTCCTGTGGCAGAGCTAGATCATGCCCATCGTGACGGTGCGGCGTGCTCGGCCGTGGCTCGAATCCGTCGAAGATCAAGTCCCCGCGGATGTCGGCCGTGTAGTTTAAACTTCCGAACGTGACCTGATGGCCAGGGGCGTAGCTTTCGATCTGCTCCATATGGCCAAGCGAGTTGGCCCGCAGTGCGAAGCCGCCAAATACGAAGATCTGTCCGGGGAGAAAGGTCTCACCCTGGACCGTGTCGTAGTTGATGATCGAAGAAGCCATCGGGCCTATGGGCGACGACACAGAGGAACTCTCAATGAAAGCACCAATGTCGGTGTCAAAACCATCGTATCTCGGGTAGGGGGTCTCGAACTGTGCATCTAGGAGGATGGTAATAGGAAACAAGGGACACAATGCTTTTACCCAGGATCGGGCCCTCTCGATGGAGGTAAAACCCTACTCCTGCTTGATTAATATTGACGATATGGGTAGTACAAGAGTGGATCTACCACGAGATCAGAGAGGCTAAACCCTAGAAGCTAGCCTATGGTATGATTGTTGTTCGTCCTACGGACTAAAACTCTCCGGTTTATATAGACACCGGAGAGGGCTAGGGTTACACAGAGTCGGTTACAATAGGCGGAGATCTTCATATCGTATCACCAACTTGCCTTCCTTGCCAACGAAAGTCCCATCCGGACACGGGACAGAGTCTTCAATCTTGTATCTTCATAGTCCGGGAGTCCGGCCAAATGTCATAGTCCGGCCATCCGGACACCCCCTAATCCAGGACTCCCTCACCTGGTCCTTAACTGCCATCTTGATATGATGATAACCAAAGTAAGCATCCAAGAAGCTCAAACGTTCACAACCCACTGTAGCATCAATGATTTAATCAATACGGGGGAGAGCGAAGGGATTAGCCAGACAAGCCTTGTTTAAGTCCGTGTAATCCACGCACATCCGCCAAGTGCCGTTCTTCTTGAGTACCAACACCGGGTTAGCCAACCACTCCGGATGAAAAACATCAACAATAAACCCAGCCGCTAAGAGCCGGGCAACCTCTTCTCCAATAGCTTTCCGTCTCTCTTTGTTGAACCGTCGGAGAAACTGCCTGACCGGCTTATACTTTGGATCAATATTAAGAGTGTGCTCAGCGAGTTCCCTCGATACACCCGGCATGTCAGAAGGTTTCCATGCAAAGATGTCCCGATTATCACGGATGAACTCGATGAGCATGCTTTCCTATTTAGGATCCAAGTTGGCACTGATACTGAACTGCTTAGAGGCGCCTCCTGGGGTAAAGTCAACAAGCTTTGTCTCAGCAGCCAATTTAAACTTCAATGCCGGGTCATGCTCAGTAGTTGGTTTCTTGAGGGAGGTCATATCCGCCGGGTCAACATTGTCTTGGTAAAACTTTAGCTCTTCCGCAACACATGCAGTCTCAGCGTAAGCCGCGTCACCTTCTTCACATTCGAAAGCTACCTTCCAACTCCCATGCACAGTGATGGTACCCTTGTAACCCGGCATCTTGAGCTGTAAGTAAACGTAACACGGTCGTGCCATGAACTTAGCGTAAGACGGTTGCCCAAACAAAGCGTGATATGGACTCCTGATTTTGAGCACTTCAAACGTCAATTTCTCAGCCCTGGGATCATAATCATCTCCAAAGGCCACCTCCAACTCAATCTTGCCAACTGGGTAAGCCAACATGCCTGGAACCACCCCGTGAAAAATAGTCTTGGATGTTCTCAGATTATTCTCAGTCAACCCCATGCGCTGGAAAGTATCATAATAGAGGATATTGATGCTGCTACCTCCATCCATGAGTACCTTAGTGAATTTATATCCACCAACCTGGGGTGCCACCACCAAGGCTAGCTGACCCGGATTATCGACTCGTGGAGGGTGATCCTCTCTGCTCCATACGATGGGTTGCTCTGACCACCTCAAATAACGAGGAATTGCCGGCTCAACCAAATTTACGGCCCTATTAAGAACCTTCTGGTCACGTTTGCATAAGCTAGTGGTGAACACATGATACTGCCCACCACTCAACTGTTTTGGATGGCTCTGATAACCCGACTGCTGCTGCTGTTGTCCTCCCTGACCAAATTGCTGCTGATTATTTCCACCCGGCTGTCCCTGGAAACCGGAATTTGAACCACCACCCGGGACATGAAAGCCGCCAGCCACTGAACCGCCGCCCGATCCATGACCACCATCAAAGGTATGGGAATTTTTAAACGCCTTCATGATCGCGCAGTCCTTCCACAGGTGTGCAGCGGGGTGCTCCCGGGTGCCGTGTTTCGGGCAGGGCTCATTGTGTAGCTGCTCAAGAGATGGGCCTGACCCGGCGGATCGAGGCCACTTACCCTTACGTCTCTGATTGTTACCCTATGTATTAGCGTTGGCTACAAGCTCCAGGTTGTCGTCCGCCTTATGCTTATTGCCGCTTTTGATTCCCCGGGTTGTGTTGTTGACCCTTTCCATTGTCGTTCCTTTTCCCTTCCCTGTCTTCTCATCATCAGACGCGGGATCCTTGGTACTATCAAAATCGACATATTTAACTAAAGCCGCCATCAGTGTGCCCATATCTCTGCAGTCACGCTTAAGGCGTCCTAGTTTCTGCCTCAACGGTTCAAAGCTGCAATTTTTCTCCAGCATGAGGACTGCAGAGCCGGCATCCATCTTATCAGATGAATGAATTATCTCCTTGACCCGGCGTACCCAATGGTTAGTGGATTCGCCCGCCCCTGCTTACAATTCGTCAAGTCCATGATTGACATAGACTGCTTACAGGTGTCCTTGAAGTTCTGGATGAAACGGGCTTTTAACTCCTCCCACGAACCAATGGAATTGGGTGGTAAACTCTTTAACCAAGACCGGGCCGTTCCATCTAACATCATGGTGAAGTATTTAGCCATTGCCGCGTCACTGACTTCCAATAGCTCCATGGCCATCTCATAGCTCTCAATTCAGCCTCCAGGTTGTAAATCGGCCGTGTAATTCGGCACCTTTCGAGGTCCCTTAAAGTCCTTGGGCAGGCGCACGTTACGCAAAGCCGGTATCAAACAAGGAACACCACCGGTTCTGGTGATTACTCCCATCTCAGTGGAAGTCGTTGGATACTCTGTAACATTTTGACGTGCCGCCTGTTGAGCCGCCAGCTGAGCTGCCCGCTCGTTCTCTTGACGTGCTCGGTCCTACACCGGGTTATAGCCACCATGTTGGTCGCGGCGCTGGGCGTTGCTTGACAAAGCTTCAGACTCCATGGGCCTGCTGTAACTCGGACTCCGGTTCTGACGAGGCGGTGCAAACCAAGGCGGAGGAGTTGAATGAATCCTATCCCGGCTGTAAGAATAGGTCCCTTGCTGAGCCAGGGCCGTCTGGACAAGTTCCCTGATTCTCCGGGTGTCCACTGCTGTTGGTTCATCACCATCCACTGGGAGAGCCGCCAGACGCGCTGATGCTGCGATTAAGTTCTCCATGGGGTTGGAAAAGTGACCCGGCGGTATCGGCACATAACGTGGCGGCGCCATGCTCACATGAGGAGGCGGCATCTCTCGATGCTGAGCCGGTCCTCCTGCTCCGGTTGTGATAAGCTGATTGGCATCTGGCGGGTTACTTGGGCCGGCTCCGGGTGTAGCAAAAAGAACCCGAGGGTCGTAATTCGGTGGTAACCGGGATTGGGTCTTCTGGTGTCTCCTCCTTATTACCTCATTGGACGCGTTTAAGCTCATCATGAGCTGGTAAGCCTCTGACTGCAAACGCTGTGCCCGGGCGTCGAGAGCCGCCCGCTCCGTAGCTAGTCTAGTATCCTCGGCTGCCAAGGCCTCCTTGGCCTGAGCTATCACCTCACGTACCCATGCCACCTCCGCGTCATGCTCATGTTTGTTCGCAGGGATAACCGTGGCGGTTAACAGGGTCGTAAGCATGTCCATGAGGTCTATCAACACTTGAGCCGGCAGGCGCACAGGGCCTCCTGCCCCGGCCGCTCCTATCCCGGACGTGACTGCAGTAGCGGCCATAGAGTTTTGACCGGGTTGAATCCCAGCCATGAAGACTCCTGCCCAATTCGGTGACTCACAGGGGTCCAGAATACTGATGCCATCGGAACAGCCCCCGAGCACACCATCTTGAACTTGATACAGAGAATCTGTTGAACCAGCGGACGAATCACCGTCAGAGTGGACGTCCGTCTCACCACCATCTTCAGGACTTTCAGAAAGCTCTTCTCCTGGACGCAGCCCACAAAGACATGCTTCATGCCGGGTTGAGCTCGGGAGGGTTTCGCACGCTGAGACGTCTCGACGAGGTCGGTGCAGTTGTCCGGCTCAGGCCCCAGCTCGCCAATCCGGCCGATGAAGACGTGGATCCCACCGAAGGGGACCCAGTACCCATACTCAATTGAGCCTGCGTCGGGGCCCCAGCCTTCATTGTTGATGTAGATCTTGCCGCGACGACTCTTGGTCATCCGGCCCACTACGTATCCCTTGAGCCCTTCGAAGTTGCCCTTCAAGAACTCAAATCCACCGTGCGCTGGCCCCACGGTGGGCGCCAACTGTCGTGGAATTGTCACGTCAGATGTCCTCGTGAAAGGACTTAGTTGTGGAGCTATCGCAACTAGGAAGCTTGAAGGGGTTAATCGGGACAAAGGACACGAGAGGGTTTATACACGGGTTGACGCCCTGTGGCCTACAGAGTCCCGGCCGGCTCATAACAGTGTCCGGCTTAGTGACTAGTCAAAACTACCTTATGATACAAGTCATGTCATTATGGCGGTTTACTACAACAGGCCTTAAGTCGCCTGTGGGCCTTAAGCCCTCTATGAACCACCATCTTCATGCGTTGGTCTTGGGCCTTCTCTATGGTAAGTCTTCTTTGTGTAACCCGGCCCCTCCTGGGCGGCTTACTCGTATAGTTATATCCCCAACAAGTATCATTCCATCCTCTCAAGCTCGTGTTCTATTCCTCCCATTTTCAGCCGGAGTGCTGCCTAAATCCTTTCAATCTTATTCGTTTCTTATCTCGTTCTAACCGGAGTGGTTTCATAGTCTATCTGATTCCGCGAGTTTTCGATTCTCGTCATTTCCGTTGTTCCCCTCTTCTTCTCGAGTGATCTCGATTCCTTGCTTCTTCTCTTGAGTTCTTGTTTCACCTCATCCCTTTTCCCTTCCGTCTCGGTCCTAAGATCTCGGGACGAGATCTCTTGTTAGTGGAGGAGTGTTGTAACGCCCCGGAATTGATGCGCCAGGTGGCTGCCAGTTATTTGCCGTAGTTGCCATGTCATTTGCTTGCATGTTGCATTCTATCATGTGATCATGTGCATTGCATTGCATACATGTTCGTCTCATGCACCCGAGCATTTTCCCCGTTGTCCGTTTTGCAATCCGGCACTCCTATGTCCTCCGGCGTCGCCCTTTTTGTCTCTCATTGGGAGCGGGTGTTAAACTTTCTTGGAATGGCCCGAGGTTTGCCAAGCGGCCTTGGTATAGCACCGGAAGACGGCCTGTCAAGTTTCGTGCCATTTGGAGGTCGTTTCATACTCCAACGGTTAACCGGGGAACCGTAAAGCCCTCTTTGTGTTGCAGCCCAACACCCCTACAAAGTGGCCCAAAACCCATCCTACCCCCCTCCATGCTCTCCGCCGTTCAATCACGATCGCGTGGCCGAAAACTGCTCCTCATTTGGACTCTCCTAGCTCCCAGAATCTATAAATAGTCCCTCCTCCGAAATTTCGGATCCAAACACTAGCCCCGCTCCTCCCCGCGCCGCCGGACACGTCCGCGACGGCCGGACATGTCCGCCCATCCCCGCGCCGCCGCTCCCAGCCTCTCTCGAGCCGCCACGTGGACGCCGCCGAACACGTCCGTGACGGCAGACATGTCCGCCCGTCCACGCGCCGCCGCTCCCAGCCTCTCCCGAGCCGCCACGTCGGCGCCGCCGCCTCCCGCGCCGCGCCCGCC
>NC_041385.1:848162325-848210055 GCF_002162155.2 Triticum dicoccoides | reverse complement strand
CGCCTCGCCGCCGCCGCGGACCTCCCCGCGGCTCGCCTCCCGCGCCCGCCTGCCGTCCTCTCCGCCCCGGTGGTCGCGCCACCCGGCCACGCCCCGCGCGCCACCGCAGCTCCTCCGGCGCCGGCCTCCTCCCGCAGCCTCGCCGGGCTCCGGCGCCGCCCCCGGCCTCCTCCGCCCTTCTCCGACCCCTCCGGCCGGCGTCCTCTCTCACTCCGGCCAGCTCGCGCCGCCGCCTCGGTTCCCACGCCCCGGATCTAGATCCGAGATAACCGAAGGTAGACCCCGATTTCCCCAAGTCCCGAAATAATTGCATATTTTAGCCCCTATTCGTCGCATTATAACTCTGCATCCGTAGCTCCGTTTTGTGCGTGTGATATATCGAATCGTTCGTTGTGAGATGATCTACATTTTGTTCCATTGTGTCATGTTTGTTTGAGTCCATCTTGATGCTTGAATCATCATTGCAAGAGTGCTATATGATGTTAACTACTGTCTGTTAACAGAACTTGTTGATTTGTCATTTTTGTTGCATTTGATGTGTGCATCCTATGAGCTTGATGTCTACATGTGTTTTGAACTACATCATGCCGTCTTCACATTGGTGCCATCCATGTATTTTTGTGAGTCTTGTACTGAGTGCATCGATCTCATGAAGTAGGGTACTTGCTGTTACTGTTTTGCTAGGCTGAATCTGTTATTTCGTGATGCTATGTAAACCTGCTGCTACAAGTCATTCTATGCATAATCTGGAGATGTTCACTAAGGATGATTTGTTATACACGTCATGATCCATTCATCCATGCCCCTGGTTGCATTTATAGACTGTTGTAGCTTGTTGTTATCATGCTCCAAAGTTGCTAAATAATGTTGTTGTTAGCCTGTTAACTCTAAGCTCAATGTTGCCATGATTGTTGTTAGTGATCCATGCACCCTATGAACTTGCTCTTGCCATGCTTAGATTCACAAACATGTATTCTTACTGTTAGTCACCTTGCCATGCCATGCATTGCTCTGTGGTGAGTGGTACAAGCTCACCAACATGCCTACTTATTGTTGTTCCTGCCATGCATGAATCTGTCATATCATTTGCCATGTTTACATGGGTGCCATCATATTTTCTGTGCCATTTTGGCTCATGGTCAGTAAGGGACTTTTGTTCTATGCATTTAGTAGTATCATGCCATGCCTTTGCTTGCCATGATGAGTTCCTGTAGCATGTTGTTTGATAGCTCTAGACATTGCAACCTGATGTTATTTCTGCACAGCCTGAAACTGTTATTATTTGCAATCTTGCCATGTCCTTTTGAGCATGTTCTAGTGATTTATGGAGATAGCTCAGTGTTCATGTTTTGTCATGCTTTACCTATATTTTATGCCCATGCCTTTTGTTATTACGTTGAGATGCTGTAGCTTGTTGTTTTGGTGCTTGCAATATGCCTAGTTGCTATTTTGGACAGACTGTTGTTATATCTTGTTTAGTGTGTGTGTTGAATCGTTCCTCCGTTTTGAGTGTGCTATATGTGAAACTTGCTTGATTTTGCATGTAGTTTCATATTATCATGTTGCATCCTTATTTTGAGGTGTTTGCTTGATGTTTGTATGCATTTTGCATCAATGCCATGCTTGACTTGTTTTGCTCATATTTTCTAGGCCGTAGCTCCGAATTAAATGAACTTTATATGTAACTTGATTAAAATTTTGTGTAGATCCTCTTGGTGCTCTTTAACTTGCTGTTTAACAACTTCAAATTAATGTTTGTTCAGATCTGGACCAATTTCGAGATTGGCATATGAGGACTTACCGGAATTGTTATGTGTTGTTCCCGGCCTCATTTGAACTTGCTTTGATGTGTTGCTCTTGTATGCATCATCTCTTGCCATGAGTAGCTTCATGTAGCCTTGTCATGCATCATGCTTATTGTGCATCATGTCTTGTCTATGTGTGGTGTGTTTACTATGTTGTGTGCTTCTTCTCGATAGTTCCCGTTTCGTCACGATCGTGAGGATTCGTTCGTCTACGCTTGGTTCGTCTTCGTGGCTTCATCTTCTTCATGGACTCGTTCTTCTTCCTAGCGGGATTCTAGGCAAGATGACCATCACCCTGGATCTCATTACTATCATTGCTTTGCTAGTTGCTTCGTTCTATCGCTATGCTCTTCAAGCCTCCTAAATTTCCATGTCAGCCTCTAACCTTTTTCACCCTTCCTAGCAAACCACTGCTTGGCTATGTTACCGCTTTGCTCAGCCCCTCTTATAGCGTTGTTAGTTGCAGGTGAAGTTGAAGATTCCTCCATGGTGGACAGGATTATGTTGGGATATCACAATATCTCTTATATTAATTAATGCATCTATATACTTGGTAAAGGGTGGAAGACTCGGCCTTATGCCTGGTTTTTTGTTCCACTCTTGTCGCCCTAGTTTCCGTCATATCGGTGTTATGTTCCCGGATTTTGCGTTCCTTACGCGGTTGGGTGATTTATGGGACCCCCTTGATAGTTCGCTTTGAATAAAACTCCTCCAGCAGGGCCCAACCTTGGTTTTACCATTTGCCTCACCTAGCCCTTTTTCCCTTGGGTTTCCGGAGCCCGAGGGTCATCTTTATTTAACTCCCCCGGGCCAGTGCTCCTTCGAGTGTTGGCCCAAACTAGAGCCACTTGCAGCGCCACCTCGGGGAAACTTGAGGTCTGGTTTTAGTTGTACGCAGGGTTCATCCTGTGTTGCCCTGAGAACGAGATATGTGCAGCTCCTATCGGGATTGTCGGCGCATCGGGCGGTCTTACTGGTCTTGTTTTACCATTGTCAAAATGTCTTGTAAACCGGGATTCCGAGTCTGATCGGGTCTTCCTGGGAGAAGGTATATCCTTCGTTGATCGCGAGAGCTTATCATGGGCTAAGTTGGGACACCCCTGCAGGGTATAAACTTTCGAAAGCCGTGCCGCAGTTATGTGGCAGATGGGAATTTGTTAATGTCCGGTTGTAGATAACCTTGACACCTGATTCGAATTAAAACGCATCAACCGCGTGTGTAGCCGTGATGGTCTCTTTTCGGCGGAGTCTAGGAAGTGAACACGGTTTTGGGTTATGTTTGACGTAAGTAGGAGTTCAGGATCATTTCTTGATCATTGCTAGCTTCACGACCATTCCGCTTGCTCTCTTTTCGCTCTTATTTGCGTATGTTAGCAACCATACATGCTTAGTCGCTGCTGCAAGCTCACCACTTTACCCCTTCCTTTCCCATTAAGCTTTGCTAGTCTTGATACCCATGGTAATGGGATTGCTGAGTCCTCGTGGCTCACAGACTACTACAACAACAGTTGTAGGTACATGTTATGCGATGATCATGACGCGAGAGTGATGTTTGCTTGTTTTGGAGTTCTTCTTCTGCGTCTTCTTGGATCAGGGGAAGGTTCCAGGTCGGCAGCCTGGGATAGCAGGGTGGATGTCGTTTGAGCTTCTGTTTGTGTTTCATCCGTAGTCGGATGTTGATCTTATGGATGATGTATTGTTGTATTCATGTGGCATTGTATGCCTCTTGTATGTATCCCCATCTATTTATGTAATGTTGATGTAATGATATCCACCTTGCAAAAGCATTTCGATATGCGGTTCTATCCTTGGTGGGACCTTCGAGTCTCTTTAGGATAGTATCGCATATTGGGCGTGACATTAACCCCGAGGGTTTTTGGAATATTTGGTGATTTGTATGGCAAATAGGGGGGCCCGGGGCCATTAGGTGGGCCCCCAGGCGCGCCCTGTTGGGTTGTGCACCTGTCGGGGCACCCCTAGGTGCAGCTCTGGCCCATTGGGTGTCTTCTGGTCCATAAAAATTCCACAAAAAGTTTCGCGGTGTTTGGACTCCGTTTGATATTGATTTCCTATGATGTAAAAAAACAAGCAAAAAACAGCAACTGGCACTTGGCACTGGGTCAATAGATTAGTCCCAAAAAATTATATATAGTTGCTATAAAATGATTGTAAAACATCCAATAATAATATGATAGCATGAGTACTTCATAAATTATAGATACGTTGTAGACGTATCAACATCCCCAAGCTTAATTCCTACTCGTTCTCGAGTAGGTAAATGATAAAAGAAATAATGTATGAAGTTTGAATGCTAGCAACGTGCACAAGCAATTGTTTCTCGTAAAACTTATCATGATAGAGTAGCAACCAATTCACATGATAAGGTTCAAACAATGAATTCTCTTGAAACTCAACAACCTATTTTCTCAGTCACCAAGCAATTGTAATTCAACTTATTCAACAAAGTCTTCAACAAAGTCTAAGTAAGAGCTCCACATACTCAACCATCATAGTCTTCTATGGTTTCTAACACTCACCGCATACACATGAGTAAAACGTTTCAACCAGACACGTAGAAAGATAGGGGCTTACAGTTTCGCCTCCCAACGTATTCACCTCAATGGTGATGTCAGCAATGATAACTCATGCAACCCATATCCAACTAGATATATGTGCCTAGACCTTTCCTCACCACATTATGCTTGCCAAAGGAGAAAAATAAAAAGGAATAGAGAGAAAAACTTTGACTCTTGCATGAAAGTAAATACATAAAAGGAAAAGATAAGCCCTTCGCAGAGGGAAGCAGAGGTTGCCATGCGCTTATTTTTTTTTATGCTCAAACCAATAGTGCAAAAGAAGATCATGTATTGCCACTTATGGTAGCAACCTTTATTATGCAGTCTGTCGCTTTTATTCTTTGCGATCACAAGTTCTTACAATGCTCAATTTTCTCTTACACTAAATGATCTAACACTTTTTAGAAGTAATTTTTATTGCCTTATTGCACTAATGACAACTTACTTGAAGGATCTTATTCAATCCTTAGGTAGGTATGGTGGATTGTTGAAAATAAGATTTGGGTTTAAGGTTTTTTGGATGCACAAGTAGTATCTCTACTTGGTGCGGAATTTTTGTCTAGCAAAGATGAGGGGCAAGCACCACATGTTGAAGGATCTATGACAATATAGCTACTATGTGAATATGAACAAACATAAATCATTACGTTGTCTTCCTTGTCCAACATAAACAATTTTGGCATATAATATTTTGATGGGGGCTCACAATCACAAAATGTTTCCAGGATAGTGTATTTACATGTGAATGTTCTCTTCCTTATAGTAATCATTCATGAATTGCTTGCATGACCAATATTGTGATTGTCAAGCTTCAAAAGATTTCAACTTCAACTTCAACTTCAACTTTCTAAACCCAATGTGAAGATACTACTAGGTATGCTATGAACATATAATTTCAACTTCACTATATACAATTCATTCAACAATTTACTCATAGGATACACGTGAAGCACAAGAGTAAATGACAAGCTACTCCAAAAAGATATAAGTGAAGATAAAGCAAGTAGTTAAGTAAATAGGTAGCTATTTGAGGACTCTATTATTTAAAAACTTTCATATCTATGTATTTTATTAAAACATCAAGCAAAACAAAACAAAATGACATTCCAAGAATAGCACAACTCATGTGAAGAAGCAAAAACTTTGGTTCAACCGATACTAACCGATAATTGTTGATGAAGAAATGTGGGATGCCTACCGGGGCATCACCAAGCTTAGATGCTTGAGTCTTCTTGAAATATTATCTTGGGATGCCTTGGGCATCCCCAAAATTGAGCTTTTGTGTCTCCATAATTCCTTTTATATCACAGTCTCTATAAATCTTAAAAACTTCATACACACAAAACTATAAAAGAACTCGTGAGATAAGTTTGTATAAACCAATGCAAAAACCTTATCATTCTCTACTGTAGCAAATGACTAAAATTAGTATTCAACATTGCATACTAAATTCCTATGCATATTTAATACACATATCCTCAAATAGAATCATTAAACAAGCAAACATAGGCAAACAATGCAAACATAACAACAATCTGCCAAAACAGTACATTGTGTAAAGAGTGCAAGAGTATCAATACTTATTGAACTCCAAAAATTATGAAAATTTACCACGCTTTAGAAACTTTATCATAACTTATTTTGAAAAAAGTTTCAGCATTTTATCACATTCTTACGTATCTAGGGAATTTTTGCAACAGCGACAAACTTTCTGTTTTTTAAACATCAACTCATATACTTGCAAAATAAGAACGGTAAAGGCTATACTTGACATTATTATTGAAAATAAAGATGCAAAACATTATTATAAATAACATCAAGCAAATCAAAACAAGAGAAAATGACTCACCAATCAAAACTCATATCATGTGACGAATGAAAATGTAGCTCCAAGTGAGGTTACCGATAATGTTGAAGACGAAAGAGGGGATGCCTTCTGGGTCATCCCCAAGCTTAGTTGCTTGGATCTTCCTTGAATATTACCTTGGAGTGCCTTTGGCATGACCAAGATTAGGTTACTGTCAATCCTTATTCTCCTCATATCGATATCTCACACGAAACTTGAAAACTACAATCACACAAAACTTCACGGAACTTCGTGAGATAGGTTAGTATCATAAAGAGCAAACCATTTCACTTTGGTACTGTAAAAGACAAGATTCATATTTTTTTCCACACAATGCCTACTATAGCATATCAATTCCACAATTTATATTGAGCAATATAAGCCATAGAAACTAGGAAACAAGCAAACTACGCATTGAAAACAAAATTTGTCAAAAACAGAACAAGTCTGAAGTAATATGTAGTCCAACCACACTTCTGCTACTCCAAAAATTCTGAAAAATTGGGATAACATAGAGAATTTGTATATCTATCACCTGAAAATAATTCATATCATAAGCACGTTCCAGTGAATTTTTAAATTTCCTTGACTAAGCATAAAAGTTTCTGTTTATGCACAAATTCAAGTCAACTATCATCCACACTATCCCAAAGGATTTACTTGGCAATTTATTGAAACTAAAGCAATAAAACATGATTACTACAGTAGCTTAATCATGTGAAAACACAAACAGTATGTATAAGTGTTGGGTTGTCTCCCAACAAGCGCTTTTCTTTAACGCCTTTTAGCTAGGCATGATGATTTCAATGATGCTCGCATAAAAGATTTGAATTGAAACACAAAGAGAGCATCATGAAGCACATGTCAGGCACATTTAAGTCTAACACACTTCCTATGCATTGGGATTTTGTGAGCAAGCAACCCATGAAATCAAGAACCAACTAGCATAGGAAGGAAAAACAAATACAACTTCGAAACAATAAACATATAGAGAAGAAACTTGATATTATTGAGATAGGTAAGAGCAGAAGTTCCTCTCTCATAATAATTTTCAGAAACATCTCATGAAGGGATTCAATAATATAACTATCACAAAAATCACTCTTTACATGATGCACAAGCGTAGTAGATTTATTAATCTTTATGGCATACGTGTCATCATATAATCATCATAGATAGCAACTTTATTGTCATAGTTAATTGAAACCTATTCCAAAATAGTGGATGTATCACTAAATAGTCATGACCTATCCAAATCCAAGTTCACCCATATTGTATTAAGATTCAACACCCTCCGAAATAGTGGCATGCTATCTAGAGTTGACACTCTGCCAAACCCACTTTCATCAATGTAATCATCATAAATAAGAGGCATGCTATCATTGATACGTCTCCAACGTATCTATAATTTATGAAGCATTCATGCTATTTATTATTTGTTTTGAATGATTACGAGCTTTATTATACACTATTATATTACTTTTGGGACTAACCTATTAACCAGAGGCCCAGCCCATATTGCTGTTTTATTGCCTGTTTCAGTATTTCGAAGAAAAGGAATATCAAACGGAGTCCAAATGGAATGAAACCTTCGGCAGCGTGATTTTTTGGAAGAATATGATCCTGGAGACTTGGAGTTCACGTCAGAAGATACTCGAGGCAGCCACGAGATAGGAGGGCGCCCCCCCTGTAGGGCGCGCCCCCGTCGCGTGGGCCCCTCGAGCACGTCCCGACCGACTTCTTTCGCCTATATAAGCCTACGTACCCTAAAACCATCGAATATCAAGATAGATCGGGAGTTCCGCCGCCGCAAGCCTCTGTAGCCACCAAAAACCTCTTGGGAGCCCGTTCCGGCACCCTGCCGGAGGGGGAACCTATCACCGGTGGCCATCTTCACCATCCTGGTGCTATCCATGATGAGAAGGGAGTAGTTCACCCTCAGGGCTAAGGGTATGTACCAGTAGCTATGTGTTTGATCTCTCTCTCTCTCTCTCGTGTTCTCTCCATGGCACGGTCTTCATGTATCGCGAGCTTTGCTATTATAGTTGGATCTTATGATGTTTCTCCCCCTCTACTCTCTTGTGATGAATTGAGTTTCCCTCTTGAAGTTATCTTATCGGATTGAGTCTTTATTTGCGAACACTTGATGTATGTCTTCCGTGTTTATCTGTGGTGACAATGGGATATCACGTGCCACTTGATGTATGTTTTGGTGACCAACTTGCGGATTCCACCCATGAACAATTGCATAGGGGTTGGCACACATTTTCTTGACTCTCCGGTAGGAACTTTGGGGCACTCTTTCAAGTACTTTGTGTTGGTTGGATGAATCTGAGATTGTGTGATGCATATCGTATAATCATGCCCACGGATACTTGAGGTGACAATGGAGTATCTAGGTGACATTAGGGTTTTGGTTGATTTGTGTCTTAAGGTGTTATTCTTGTACGAACTCTTGAATAGATTGATCTGAAAGAATAACTTTGAGGTTGTTTCGTACCCTACCATAATCTGTTCGTTTGTTCTCCGCTATTAGTGGCTTTGGAGTGACTCTTTATTGCATGTTGAGGGATTGTTATATGATCTATCTATGTTATTATTGTTGAGAGAACTTGTACTAGTGAAAGTATGAACCCTAGGCCTTGTTTCCTATCATTGCAATACTGTTTACGCTCACTTTTATCATTAGTTACCTTGCTGTTTTTATATTTTTAGATTACAAAAACCTATATCTACTATCCATATTGCACTTGTATCACCATCTCTTCGCCGAACTAGTGCACCTATACAATTTACCATTGTATTGGGTGTGTTGGGGACACAAGAGACTCTTTGTTATTCGGTTGTAGGGTTGTTTGAGAGAGACCATCTTCATCCTACGCCTCCCATGGATTGATAAACCTTAGGTCATCCACTTGAGGTAAATTTGCTACTGTCCTACAAATCTGTGCACTTGCAGGCCCAACAACGTCTACAAGAAGAAGGTTGTGTAGTAGACATCAATCATCATAATAAATTTTCTTATTGAAAGTAGAAGGAATCAAAGGATCATATTCATTAAGCAAAGCATCCCCAAGCTTAGGAAAAACATTATTTCGAGCAAATATATCTTCAAACATTTCATACTCATTAAACATAGCATCCCCAAGCTTGTGGTTTTGCATATCATCACAATCATTCTTATCAATAGCATGAATGGCACCACTAGTATTGCAAACATTATTATCATAATCTTCCAAGCAAGTGCTAAAAATATTTTCAAGATCATAAGGGACATCATTGTCTTCCCAATCATAATCATTACAACAAGTAGTAGGTATAAAAAAATCATACTCAATATCATCATCTCCCATCAACATATTTGATTCACTTTCATGAGGCACAATGGTGATAGGAGAAACATTGTTTAGGAGAGATACCTCTTTACCTCTATTCTTTCTTCTTTTCTTCTTCTTCACCACATCATGTGTGGGTTTAATTAATTTTTTCAAGCTTCTTGTTGAAGAGATTGATTGGATAGGAAGAGCCCCCTCGTTACCTGATTCATCATAATAAAAACTCGGAGGGTATTGGGAAATATTTTCCTTTTCGTTAGTGCTCTCTTCATATTCTATTTGTTTTCTTGTCTTTAGATAGTCGGCAATATAAGGATTCTCAATGCCATTTACTGCACAAAATATTTAAATTTACTGTTGATCAAAATCAAGAAATCTCTTGAGACTAAATTTTGCAATCTTATATTTAATAATTGGAGGCACCATTAAAGCCGCTTAATTAACCCACATCATCAATATTAATTGTACCATTGGATTGTAGATTTACGGCCAAGATAGGTGGAACAGTTGCGTAATAAAGATGGTGCAGTAAAAAAGATCTATATCACGTCCATGGGAACTCCACGATGTCCATAGGTATTAAAGGAAAAAAACTTCCAAGCGTGAAAACTCCATGATAGATAAAAAAAGGCTTCGCGTTATTCCTTGAAAAATAAGCAAAATCATACATCCAATCTCTGTGTTGATTATTTGGTAATCGTTGGATGAATTATCTCACGAGAATTCCTTTTATATTGTCCCACATGAACACCTTTTATCTATAGGACTCCTCTAGCACCTTTTTATTTTCAGGTCCCCTCTACAGCCTACAATCTATATTGAATCAAAAGGAAGAAGGATTCAAAAAATCAAAAGGAAGAAAATCGGCAGAGAATTATGATAAAAGAAAAACTTCTGATTCGTTGGGGCGTTCGGGGTTTCCTCCTTCAATCTAGCGTGTGTTGTTCTCCTCTCTTCCCAGGCATACCTTCCATGGTGTCTTTCTCAATCCTGGCGGTAGTCTTTCTCCTCCCGTAAAAAACAAACATGCATCCCAGGTTCACCCATACATCTTCCCAATCTCTCTCAAGTAGAGCACCTCGCTTTTCGTCCTCCAAAAATCTGTATTCAATCCAAAGGTCACGCCGCCATGAGCCAGGCCATGATTTTGCTAGTCCACCTATAACTCATGGCTTTGTGGTGTTGTTGCAGTTATCCTCGGCACTTCCATCACACAGGTTGAACGAAAGCATCACCAATCACCACCAGCCTCCGTATCGAGATGTTGTAATATTGCACCTACTACCGGTGTCGCCATGAAAATTGGTTCAAGCTAATTCACTTATTCACTCTTTTTCTTAAATCCTCCCATTCCCCATATACTCCACATGCTTGGTACATAGGGTATTAAAATTGATTTTCAGATTATGTAGTGCCAAGACTCACTCAAAACTTCTGTAATGGCATCATCAAGTGTGAGAGATGCATGTCAAAGTTTATGATTCTATTCGTAATGTCCTACAGTTCCAGTTAGTTGTTAATTTTTGTTAACAAGAAATTAATAAGCATGAGTATGTACCTTGAGACTTCTAGTATTATCATTGACATTTACATGGTTCTTTTGCTGAAGGATTTCCTTCAGAATCAACATCAAAAACATCAGATGTTGAAGACTAGAGGTGATATTCTTTTGTTACAGTGTCTTATGGAGATATATACATATCAATGCTTGTGTTAATTGTACTACGATGATATGTTTAGACCATTTTCCCTTATGTGATTTTTTATTGTAATTGTACATAGATATGCACCATATATATGTCCTATTAAACTATACAAACTATTTCATTATTGTCCTTGGAATGCCCTATGGATGATATATTTTTCTGTCAATACTGTTGCAAATTTGCAAATACAATAAAGTCACGGAAATACAATAATTGTGTTCATGTTACTATATTATGTGTTCACCCAAATAGCTAGCCCATGCAGGTGCACAGTTGAAGTTGGACTCACTATTCAGTTTTTTCTAATGATTTCCTATTTGTGAAAAAAAACAGAAGATAAGGAGAAGGTATCTGACCGTAGTGTAATGAAGAGTCACAAAACTACCATATATAGAGTTAATATGAATACTTCCATTTTCCTGCTACCTACATGATCCTGATTGGTACACAAGTGCTAATGCCTGGCACTTACTATGTGTCTTCCTGACAAGGTTTCCCATCCGTTTTTGTGAGCAGCTCATGACATTGGTGTCTGAGAAGAAATATTTCACATTATAATGTATTCTTATATCTTGAAAGTCTCCAAAGATATGGAGATGCAAAGCCAAAGAAAATCTTCAGGGTGAAAGGTTAATTTTTTTCCATGTTAAGAGGAACCAGTAAACATTTTGTGTCTTCATAGATTTGTGAGAAGAATGAACATAATGTATATTTTGTGACTGGATATTTATCTATGAGACAATGAACATTCATGTTCATGTCCATGCAGGTATGCACATCCAACTAAGTTATGTGTTCTTTCGGAATTTCTGTTATCATTGATAGCTGAAAGGTAAATGTACTGAACCAACGCAATGTTAAATTTTGCCACTATGTTTACTAGCTGTTGTTTATGTTCTTATTTTAAATGGGTTTATCCCATCTATCATAATGTCAAAAAGTCTACCAGTGGTATGTATTACTGTGATTCATACAGCATATGTAAAAAATTCGTGGTTGTTTATCATAATCAGTGTGCTGATTCTTCTTTGTTGTAAACAGTATGGAGTATTAAACAATACAAATAAGGTAACATTACAAGCTTTGGTATAAATACGGAATCTTTTCCATCCGAGCCCGGTTGGGTCAATTTCTGAAAGAACACGAAATTACTCTTTTTTTAGGAAAGGCTCGAACATTCAGTATAACAAATACCTCAAATAATATTTGTTGTTCTGACAGCCTGGGAAAAATGTGCCCAAACCACGATGTACATATATAACTAACCCTCTTGATGAAGTAACATATTTTTTTACTTAAGCATATAAATATGACCACGTTATCTAGATGTGGCACTTGGAGTCTATAGGTAGGTGCAAAACTACAAATAAATAATTCTTATACTAGAAGAGGAACCACGTGTGTATTTCCTGTATTTAAGCGCGTCAATTAATTATTAATATAAAACATGTCTAACTAACATATATTCCTTCAAATATTCTAAATGGAGATCAAACAAATGCCGAATGTGAACTCTTTTTTATTATCACGTTGATCAAACACTTTGGATCAATAGAAAACTCTATTAATCAAAAAAGAATGACAAAGAATTACTCCTCTAAATGCTCTTATATTAGTTTACGGAGGAAGTAATAGTTAGACACAATGATGCATATGCAAATGAAATTTATGTGACCTAATATTATCCAAGAATTTGACCTAGCCCGTGCAGTTGCACGGGTTGATGACTAGTATACTTAGTTTTATGTTTCATTTCTTCATATCCCAAAAGAAGACTTATCTCCTTATGATCCTCAAGGGTAATCAAGTTATCAAAACTTTTGTACACAATTTGATCATGAAACAATTTGCATTGGAGATTTAAATGACCGTGTTCATTGCAAAGTTCACAAGGACGACGAAAAAAATGAAATCTTTCAGCACAATCATCTAGCCTCTCTTGCAACTTCTTTGTTCCCAAAATATTTATGCCTCTTACAAAATCTATCTTCCCTTTTATGTGCAAATGCACTCCCAATTGACTCCGCAAAAATTGACATACTTATAAAAGACATAATTATCATGACTACTGCAATCATCATTAGCATTTTGGATATTCAAACAATTCATACTAACAACATTCCAATCATGCTCATCATTCAAATATTTTGTGCCAAAAAATTTATTGACTTCTTCTTCTAACAATTGAGCACAATTTCCAGATCCATCATTTTCAAGAAGATATAATAAAGATGATCAATAATATGATGCAACCTCACTTCCATTTTTATGTAGTTTTCTTTTATAAACCAAACTAGTGATAAAACAAGTAACTAAAAGATTCGATTGCAAGATCTAAAGATATACCTTCATGCACTCACCTCCCTGGCAACGGCGCCAGAAAAGAGCTTGATGTCTAGTACGCAACTTTATTCTTGTAGACTCGTGTTGGGCCTCCAAGCGCTGAGTTTTGTAGGACATTAGCAATTTTCCCTCAAGTGGATGACCAAAGGTTTATCAATCCGTGGGAGGTGTAGGATGAAGATGGTCTCTCTCGAGCAACCCTGCAACCAAATAACAAAAACTCTCTTGTGTCCCCAGGACACCAAATACAATGGTAAATTGAGGTGCACTAGTGCGGCGAAGAGATGGTAATAAAAGTGTAGTAATGATAGTAGATATTGGTTTTTGTAACAAGAACAATAAAAAATATCTAGGTAGCAAGTAACAAAATTGAGCACAAACGGTATTGCAAAGCTTGAAAATGAGGCCTAGGGTCCGTACTTTATCTAGTGTGATCTCTCAACGACGCTAATATAATTGGATCACATAACCATCCCTCAACATTCAACGAAGAATCACTCCAAAGTTCCTATCTAGCGGAGAATATAAGAAGAAATTATTTGTAGGGTACGAAACCACGTCAAAGCTATTCTTTCCGATCAATCTATCCTAGAGTTCATACTAAAATAACAGCAAGCTATTCTCTTCGGTCGATCTAATCAAGAGTTCGTACTAGAATAACACCATATGACACACATCAACCAAATCTAATGTCACCTAGATACTCCAATGTCACCACGACTATCTCTGAGTTAATTATACGATATGCATCCAACAATTTCAGATTCATAATACTCAATCCAATACAAAGAACTTCAAAGAGTGCCCCAAGATTTTCATCGGAGAAACAAAGACAAGAACATGCATCAACCCTATGCATAGATTACCACAATCTCAGCTCGGGAATCCGCGAGTTGAGTGCCAAAACATATATCAAGTAAATCAATACGATACCCCATTGTCACCATGAGTATTCATATGCAAGACATACATCAAGTGTTCTCAAATCCATAAAAGTATTCAAACCAATAAAACAAAATCTCAAAGGAAAACTCAATTCATCACAACAAGATAGCGAGGGGAAAACATATATGATCCGACTATATTAACAAAGCATGTGATACATGAAGATTGTGCATATCAAGAACACAAGAGAGAGGCATTAAACACATAGCTACCGGTACAAACCCTTAGCACCGTGGTGGCCGACGAGATGACGAAGATGGCCACAGGTGATGATTCCCCCTCCGGCAGGGTGCCGGAACAGGGTCTAGATTGGTTTTCGGTGGATACAGAGCCTTGCGATGGCGGCACTTCTGATCTAGGTTAACCCCGAGGGTTTTTGGAATATTTGGTGATTTATAGTGCAAAGAGGGGGTGTCGGAGGACATTGAAGTGGGCACAACCCACCACGGCGCGCCTGGGGGCCCAGGCGTGCCCTGGTGGGTTGTGCCCCCCTTGGGGCACCCTCCAGGTGCAGCTCTGGACCATTGGGTGTCTGCTGGTCCATAAAAATTCCACAAAAAGTTTCGCGGTGTTTGGACTCCATTTGATATTGATTTACTGTGATGTAAAAAACAAGCAAAACACAGCAACTGGCACTTGGCACTTGGTGAATAGGTTAGTCAAAAAAATGATATAAAGTTGCTATAAAATGATTGTAAAACATCCAAGAATGATAATATAAGAGAATGAATACTTTGTAAATTATAGATACGTTGGAGACGTATCAACCCACGGGTCTCGTATGCTGCAGCTACTGCGTCCGGAGCACCCTAGGTGATGGATGGCGCAGGGTGGTGGTTGGTTTTGGTGGTGGGCTCCGGAGCACCCTAGGTGATGGATGGGATTGGGTGAAATTCCTGTCGTCATGGCCGGCACCAATGTGGTGGCACTTCAGGTTGCCGCTAGACCTTCCTAGAGGGCGTCCGGGGCTACCCTTCTTCTCTCCTCGTCGAGTACTGGGGGAAACCCTTGGCGGCAGCGTTGTCATCATCATGTCCCTTCTTGGAGGTGTTGATTGGTACCGACGCATCAGAGTCTTGGAGCATGGTGGGAGATCTACGGTGGGCGCAGTGGTCCCAAGGCTTTTTCATTTTTATCGATCCATCATTGTCGGCATTTGTTCCTTTTGTTTCCTCTTTCGTTTCCTTTGGGCGTGTCTGTGCTGCTTCCTCCCCAGCACCTATAGTTGGTTGTACCAGTTGGTTGCTTTGTAATACAGAATAAAATGAGCGTCGAGAAGTCCTAATGAAGACATAGAAGGATGGACGGGCAACCATCACAAGGGGTTGGCCTAGAGTCGTGCACGCATTAAGCATGGAGGAGGGCACAATATGGGCATTTTGCTTCACCTTCTCCAGCAACCAGAATGTCTTTCGCCTCTGTCTTTATAGTCTTCAGTACAACTATGGTTCATTATTCTTTACTTGGTGCTTCGGGAGTTCTTCAGTATATGTACATGTGCCTTGAATTATACATTCATGGTGGAACCTATATTTGTAATAAACATGGTTATATATGAAATAACGGTTTGCCTACTTTCAAATTCAAAATTGGTGATTTTTAAATTAGGGATTAAACTAGGGATAAATTAGGGCTAAATTAGGAATTACACGGCACACGGTTTGCAAAAGCAAAACGACTGCATAGACGTGGAGATCAGACACGTTTCTTGGATCCACTACGTGTGTGATCAATCTCTACCGCACACACCATCACCCAAGAAAAACGTTTGTGATTAACAACAGCATCACACACAGTTCCTTTTAATTAAATGTTTGTGAAAGTCACCTTATCACACACGTTTGGCAAATATGGGTTGTTTATAATGTTGTACGCATCGCAAACGTTTGGTCATAGAAGAACGTGTGTGATAGGTCTTCATCCGATGTAGGTACGAAGGATGAATCGCGTGGGATGTATTCAAACATTGCATACAATTTTATAGGCACAAATGTATGCGCTCTTACATTGAATCACATACAGTCGAGGAAAAGTAAATGTGTGTGATTTTCTGCTTATCGTACATGTTATATAATCGTGAACTGTTTGTGATGGGTCGCGCATCGTAAAAGTAGCACCACAAAATACTGTCTACAATGGCAAAGCAAGCACAAACGAGTTACAAGGATGAAGCGTTTGGGATATTCAAGATATCAGAAACAGTTTTATAGGAACAACTGTATTGCATCCAGGCTTCGTATCTGTAAGTGCATCTAGTGCCACCCCTAGTTGGTTTTGGAGTATTGACGACAAAGTTGGTTGAGGGACTAATGCGTTTGTGAGAATTGCAGGATAACGCAGGTAGTGTCCCTCATTGATTCGGTTTACCTACTGGAGATGACCCCTAAAAATGTATGAAGACATTGAAGACAATGGTGGTATGTGAAGATATTCACATTGAAGACTATGACATGAGAAGACATTGAGCGAAGACTATGGAGCGCGAAGACTGTGTTATTTCGTTGTTTCCTTTTCTTCTTTGTTGAGTCATAGGAACCACCGTACTGTTAAGTGGGGTCCAAGTGAACAAAGTCAGAGTGACTGAAGTGATGCTCAACCCAAATCCTATGTCTTCGAGCGAAGACAATGAGAGCAAATCTTATCCAGAGCTGGATGAGTCAGCTTTGCTTGTAGCCCAAGTAAAGTTGTCGTGTGTGTTTGAAATCTGACCGTTGGAACACGTGTCAGTTTCTTAGTGACCCAGGGTCATTTCGGACATATCAGGTCGGGTTGCCTTGTGGCTATAAATAGCCCACCCCATACACCATAAATTGGTGGCTGCTCAGAGTTAGTTTACGGCTTTTGTCGTTTTGAGAGCAACCCACCTCGAAGCCTTTGAGAGAGAAATCCTTGTGAGGACAAAGCCCAAACACCCAGAGCCAAAGAGTGTTAGGCATCACTGAAGTCTTTCTGTCTGTGTGACCTGAAGACTTATTACACTTGAGGACTGTGTATCCTCCAGCCGGTTAGGTGTCGCGTTCTGCGCATCCAAGAGTCATTGTGGATCGCTGGTGAACGAAGTCTGTGAAGGTTCGGAAGTCTACCTTGAAGACTTACCAGAGTGATTGGGCGAGGACAGTGTGTCCTTAGCTCAAGGGGAATAAGGTGAAGACGCGGTCTTCTGAGTTGAATCTCAGCCTCCCTAACCAGACGTACAGTTGTCACAGCAACTGGAACTGGTCCAACAAATCCTGTGTCTTCCACAAGTGACTGGTTCTATCCCTTCCCTCCTTTACTTTGAGTTTGTCTTCATGAAGCCATTCCTTATTTGTCTTATCTGTTTGACTTCATTGCTTGACTACTATCGTTGATTGTCTTCATACTATCTTCCATCTTGATCCTTACTACCTAGCTGCTATTAGTCTTTGTACGTTCACATTATTGCATACTTGACTATGGCTTGTTTGTTGTAGTTTATCTTCTGCTCCATATCAATTAGGTCATTTCTATTGATTGTCTTCGAAACTTCCACATTTTGAATACTTTGATAAAAATCGCCTATTCACTCCCCCTCTAGTCGATAACTAGCACTTTCAATTGGTATCAGAGCAAGGTACTCCCTTGTTCTGTGTGATTCGGTTTAACCACCTAGAGTTTAGCTATGTCGACTACAGGATTGAGGAATGTATCTTTCCCCACCTTTGACGGTCATGAGTATCCTCGGTGGAAGGCCATGATGAAGAAGCGACTCATGGCTATGGATAGCGAGCAGTGGACCGTCACTGAGATTGGTCTTACCGATCTATGCAAGATGGCGGAGGCTGATGACATTCGCAAGTACACTCTACTGAACCTCACAGCGAAGGATGTCATCTGCTCCTGTCTGTCCCGAAATCAGTTCAGGAACATCATGCACCTCAATCACGTGAAGCTAATCTGGGACCGGCTTTCTGAGATCTATGAAGGTCATCTTAATCGTCATGATCCTTGGCTTGATGACTACAAGGAGTCTCTTAAAGAGATGACCTTTCCACCTGAATCGTCTTCATCTTCACCATGCCTCATGGCAGGGGGTGCTCAGGTAACTGAATGCTACCTCTCTGAAACTAGTGATGATGAATCAGGTGACGAATTTGGCCCCAGCTATGTCAAACTTGCTTCCCTTGCCACTAAACAACAAAGAGCTTTGGAAAAGGTTCAAAACATGCTTAGTAAGAGCGATGATATGTTGGGCGAAGAAATGGATCAGTCAAAAGCTTTGGCTGAGAGTCTTCAGAGATTTCATTCCAAGTTTGACGCCCTTCAAGATCAACATAATGCACTCTTGTCTGATCATGAGAAACTTTCTTCTGAATGTCTTCAAAGAAAGCAAGATATTGAAAAGGTAAGAGTGGATTATGGAGATCTTCTGAAGGAGCGCGATTCATTACTTGCACAACAAATCAGCGTTACACAGAATGGATTTGAACCACCATGTCTAAAATGCATTGAGCGTGATAACGCTACTAATGCTGCTGCTGTTGCATTGTCTTCAACTACTGATGTGGAAACTGACCCCTCTACGGAGGATACCACTGCTATTGCTGATGAAAATGCTAGGTTGAAGACATTGCTTGAAACAGAGATGTATAAAAGTCTGAAAGGACATCAGCCACTTTGTGATGTCCTCAAAAAGCAGATCCTGAACCGAAACCCTAGGAAAGAGGGTGTTGGGTTCGAGAGGAAAATGAATGCTGATGGTTCCTATTGGAAGCCTGAGCAGTATCCCAAAACCACATGGGTTTCTCCAAAGGAACCTTCAGTGGATCCATCCACTTTATCTGGCTTTACCTGTGCTAATCCTATTATCATTTATGAATCCTTTGATGCAAACTACAAAATGTTCAAAAATCAGAATGGTGAAGTGTTTGCCAGGTATATTGGTACTAACTACAGGAATGGACCACCTATGAAGAAGATCTGGGTTCCCAAAAGATGTCTTAAGAATCTTCCAGTGAATGTCATCATGACACCACCAGGGAAGAAGACAAACCCCAGACAAAGGCATCATATGGTCCAACGGCTTCATACGAATACAGGACTCACTTGAGTCACCCTAACGCCAATGTTTTGCAGGGAAATCGTGCTCAAAATTATGAATATGAACGTGTGTCCTCAAACCGCCATGTTCATAGGACTAAGAACTTTTCTGCTTATTCATATGAGTATCATTCATCTCCTGCAAGGCTATTTGATAGGGCTTCAAAGCCGAAATTCTCAGATGCTGCACTTAGACTCATTGCTTCTAAGCCACCCCTGAAGATGTGGGTGGTGAATAAGAATTAACTCTCTTTTGCAGAATATGGTCTCCAGCCAGCAATCAAAGGCGTCCGATACTATTGCTGGGGACCTAAAACACATTAAGGGACGCTCGATAAAATGACTTACTATGTATTCAACATATGAATCGCTTACCTTTCATACTGAGTGTTCTAACCATGATCTAAGCTGTGTTAATCCTAGTGTGCGTCAAATGCTTATGCTTCACAACATACCTTGTGAAGCCTATCCTCCTAACTGCACTGTAGGGTATGACACCTCGTGCTTCAGAATGGATTATCAACAGCGGATGCACTAATGACATGACTGGTGATCGAAGTCTTCTCATGGACTCAACCTTACGTCCATCCGACAAGAGTCAAATCACATTTGCTGACACTGGTAAAAGCAAGGTATTGGGTCTAGGTTGAGTTGCAATCTCAAAGGATCAACACATGGATAAAGTGATGCTTGTTCAATCCCTTGGGTTCAACTTAATGTCTGTCTCAATGCTTTGTGACTTGAACATGATTGTGTTATTTGGAAAATATCATTGCCTTGTACTAAAGGAATCTGACAAGTCTCTAGTCTTTGAAGGGTATAGGAAAGATGATCTATACATGGTAGATTTCTCAGCAGGTCCACAGCTTGCCGTATGTCTTCTTGCAAAAGCTTCAAAATGCTGGCTCTGGCATCGGAGGCTGGGGCATGCTGGCACGAGGAACATACACACACTCGTCAAGAAGAAGCATGTCATAGGCATCAAAGGTGTCAACTTCAAGAAAGATCATTTGTGTGGTGCCTGTGAAGCTGGAAAGATGACTAGGGCGAAGCACCCCTCAAAGACAATCATGACGACATCTCAACCCTTCGAGCTGTTACACATGGACTTATTTGGCCCTACTCACTACTCTACCCTCACAACAACAGCTTGTCTCTATGGCTTCTTCATAGTTGATGACTACTCAAGATATACATGGGTGCACATAATCCTCTACAAGACTGAAGTACAAGATGTCTTCAGATGATTCACCAATCGAGCCATGAGCAATTATGGCGTCAAGATCAAGCATATCAGAAGTGATAACGGCACTGAATTCAAGAATACTGGGCTTGATCTTTATCTGGATACAATGGGAATCACTCATGAGTTTTCTGCTCCATACACACCTCAGCAAAATGGCATTGTAGAGCGCAAGAACAGAACCCTCATTGAGATGGCTCGAACAATGCTCGATGAGTACAAGACACCAAGAAAGTTCTGGCCTGAAGCTATTGATACAACATGTCACATCATCAACCGTGTTTACATCCACAAGCTTCTGAGCAAAACATCCTATGAGCTCCTCACTGGCAAGAAGCCAAATGTCAGTTACTTCAGAGTCTTTGGTGCTAGGTGCTAGATCAAGGATCCCCATCACAAGTCAAAATTTGCACCTAAAGCTCACGAAGGCTTCATGCTCGGTTATGGATAGGACTCGCACTCTTACAGAGTCTTCAACCTCTTTCACTACAAAATCATTGAAACTGTGGACGTGCGATTTGATGAAACCAATGGTTCACAACGAGAGCTCCTGCCAAGCACATTAGATGAAGCTCCTCCCAGTGAATCTATCAAGCTGATGGGAACTGGTGAAATCATGCCTTCTGAAGCACAGCCTGAAGAGGAACTTATCATTTCTGCACCAAACCAACCTTAAGACAATGCTCAGACCGAAGACAATCCTCCCAATGATGACAATGATCAGCATGAGCAAGGTCTTCGTCCAGTTCATCCTCGTGTTGCAAATGAAGTACAGATTGAGAAGATAATTGATAGCATCAATGCACCTGGTCCACTTACTCGCTCAAGAGCAACACAGTTAGCAAATTTCTGTGGGCATTTTTCATTCGTATCAATATCAGAACCCAAGAAAGTTGCTGAAGCCTTTATGGAACCTGAATGGATTCAAGCCATGCAAAAAGAACTTCAACAGTTCAAGCTGAATAATGTTTGGGAACTTGTCAAGCGCCCTGACCCTCACAAGCATAACATTATTGGCACTAAATGGATATATCGAAACAAGCAAGATGAGCATGGTCAAGTCGTTAGAAACAAAGCACGTCTTGTGGCTCAAGGATATACTCAAGTTGAAGGAATTGACTTCGATGAAACATTTGCTCCTGTAGCAAGGCTTGAAGCTATTCGCATACTGCTAGCCTATGCTAATCACGACAACATCTTGCTATATCAAATGGATGTGAAGAGTGCATTCCTCAATGGCAAGATTGAAGAAGAAGTGTACGTTGCTCAACCACCTGGCTTTGAAGATCCAAAACATCCTGATATGGTGTACAAACTAAACAAAGCACTGTATGGCCTCAAACAAGCTCCTCGCGCTTGGTATGATACGATCAAAGACTTCCTGAAGAGCAAAGGCTTCAAACCTGGATCCCTCGATCCCACACTCTTCACGAAGACATATGATGGTGAACTGTTTGTGTGCCAAATATATGTGGATGACATTATCTTCGGCTGCACCAACCAGAAGTATAGTGATGAGTTTGGATACATGATGCAAGAGCAATATCAGATGTCCATGATGGGTGAGCTGAAGTTCTTCCTTGGTCTTCAAATTCGTCAGCAAGGGAACGACATCTTCATATCTCAAGAAAAATATCTCAAAGACTGTCTGAAGAAGTTTGGAATGGAAGATTGCAAAGGGTGCACGACGCCAATGCCAGCCAAACACCATCTTGGTCCTGACGACAATGGTAAAGAGTTCTGTCAAAAGGTATACCGCTCCATGATTGGCTCTTTACTTTACCTATGTGCATCTAGGCAAGATATTATGCTTAGTGTTTGCATGTGCGGTCGATTCCAAGCGGCACCAAAGGAATCTCATCACTTAGCTGTGAAGCGAATTCTTAGATATTTGGCTTACACCCCAACACTCGGATTATGGTATCCAAAGGGCTCAAGATTTGATCTGGTTGGATTCTCGGATGCTGATTATGCTGGTGACAAGGTCGATCGCAAGTCTACATCAGGCACATGTCACTTTCTGGGACGATCACTTGTCTGTTGGTCTTCAAAGAAGCAAAACTGTGTATCACTCTCAACTGCTGAATCTGAATACATTGCTGCTGGATCTTGCTGCGCTCAGCTTCTGTGGATGAAGCAAACTCTCAAGGACTATGGCATCAATCTGAAACAAGTCCCTCTCTTCTGCGACAACAAAAGCGCAATCAAGATTGCCAACAGTCCAGTTCAGCACTCGAAGACAAAGCACATTGAAGAAAGATATTGACATCATTCACGTCAACACTGAAGAGCAACTGGCAGATATCTTCACAAAGCCCTTGGATGAGAAAAGGTTTTGCAAGTTACGGTGTGAGCTGAATATCTTGGAATCCTCAAATGTCCTGTGATCAGGCACACATCCTAACTCTTATGCATGTTGATGACTTGGATGTGCAACACACGAAGTAAAGTATATCTTCAATCAATGAAGACTTACATTCTGAGTGTGAATACATTAACATGGAATTTGACTTCAGAGCGCCACGATAATTGTGCGCCGTGTCTGGGTCTAATACTTCCTATACGGTGGGTAACGCCACCACCAAATTTCTTGGTTTGAAGTGTTTCACTCATGGAGTTATTGTTGAATATCTTCGCATTTGGTCTGTCTTCAACTTTCAACTTATCTTCATGATTTACTTCACTATGTTGAGTTGATTGCTTTCTCATATATATATATATATATATATATATATATATATATATATATATATATATATATATATATATATATATACTAGTATTTTGTCCTCTATAGCATTCACTTATAGCTATGTCTTCATTTGTGAATCTTTTGAACTAAGTGAATGTGATCGGACCCTAATCTCTCTATGCTTTCTATCTCAAACTCTATCTGTCCAAATCATATGCATTCTATTGAAACTGTCAAATGTCTTCTCTGCATCCTTGTCAGCAGAAGGCACAGAGACAAACATCAAGTCCTTTTCAATGATTCATCTTTATTGTTGAAATCCGGAGAAGCCGGAACAACCATCCGACAAACTTGGCGGGCGTGGGACCATGGGACAACTCTGAGTATGTTGCGTGCTTGCCACATGTCCCACAGATGTGAACAGGGAGGACACCTGCGTAATTGGGCTTTGCCACACACCTACTTATAGATACGTGTCCCCTGCGGTCAAGAAAACCTTCTTCCACCTCTCCATCTCGTCAAACCCTAGGGCCACCGCTAGCTCTCGACGATGCCGGCAACGAAGCGCTTAGCTGCCGCAACTTCTCCGACGCCGTCCTCACGCCGGCCGCGGGCATCGTCCTCTCCGCCGCCGCCGTAGGTGTCCTCCATCGCCAAGTTAGGGCACGGTGGATTGAACTGCTCGGTCTCCTATTCATCCCATCTAGCAGTTCTTCGTGTGGTAAATATAACTCTATTTTTACCATCTTTTTGATCCGCATTGATTCATCCTATTTACCAAAATTGGTTTCTGTCTACACAATGTTAGATCTATTCTGTCTGCATCTCATACTGCCTAGTATATTCACTTAAGCTTCATATATAGTTAGATTCCTCACTTGTACTTATTCACGGATTCGTACAAATCTGGAACCAACTCTCAACATATAAGTGAATGTCTTCGCAGCATGCGGTCAATGTCTTCAAACTGATTTATCTTCAAATCTTCTGAGAATGCATATGACCTCTTCCCCTTCCCTCGCATCTCTAATGCTATCACAGGTACATGTCCGTGGGAGAATCCCTTGGTTCTCATAGTCTGCATTCGTTTGCAGAATTCTTACAACAACACATTAACTCTCCTGAAGCTAGTTCCTGTTTGACCAGCAAGCGAAAGCCCTTGAAGCCTTTGACCAGCAAGCGAAAGCCCTTGAAGCCATTCAGTTTGAAGTTCATGGCTGCAGAGAAATCAGTAAGGAAGGGTGGCAGACAGCGTCGAGGGGGAACATCAAAAGATTTGCCTGATGACCTCGCAGAAATCTACAAGACAGATCCTCAAGAGGATTATAATCAGCGCAAGCACTACTAGGGAAAAGCCTATACACAGAAAGTTACTAGTTACCCTCGCTACTGCTACTTACCAGTAGCGCAGGGTTTTAAACCTCGCTACTACTAAGTTTATAGCAGCAGCGCGGGTTTTTAACCCTTGCTACTACTAAGCGGTCTCTACCGTGCCCCCCGAGACATGCCATAGTAGTAGCGCGGGTTTTTAAAACCTCGCTACTACTAAGTTTGATAGCAGTAGCGTGGTTTTTAGCCCTCGCTACTACTAAGTGGTGCCATAGTAGTAGCGAGGGGGTAAAAAACCGCGCTGCTACTAAAGGTCCCATTTTCAAACTCTACCCCCCCCCCCTTGTGGATCGCCTTTTCAGTTTAAAAAAAATAAAAGAAAATGATGAAAATGTCAAAAAAATAAAAGAAAATAAGTTTCCCATGTGATATGTGGTCTAGTTGTTGGGAAAATTTGCAAATATGAATTTCGACTTTATTTGCAAAATCTCTCGAGAATTTGTAAAAATGGGCATAACTTTTGCATACTAACTCGGATGAAAAAGTTTTTTATATGAAAAATGTTCTACTCGAAAAGTTACATCCAAATTTAACTCGGGGAACCCCGTTAAACATTTTCAAAATCCTCAAAAACCAAAAAGAAAAAAAGTTACGGGGCTTTTAAGATCTAGAATGGAAAAAATCGAAAAAAATTCAAACTGTGTGGTCAAACTGTGGTCAAACAATGGTCAAACTAATTATTCTAGAATATTAGTGTTACTAAATAATTATTTTAGTTTTTTTGAATTTTGGTCAAATCTGGTCAAACTATGGCCAAACTGTGGTCAAACTATGGTCAAACTATGGTCAAACTAATTATTCAAGAAATATTAGTATTACTAATTTTTTAGAACAATAGTTTCAAACTCAAATAGTGAAATGTGTGACTTCATGCTCAAGCCAAATTCCTGAGGTTAATAGGATTGACATCTTACTATTGTCAGGAAAACGACAAGTGCAGACTTGGAAACGAGGGAGAATAGAACCCGGAAGTTAAGCGTGCTCAGGCTGGAGTAGTGACCGTCCGAGAAGTTAGATGATTTGGAATGATGAGGGGTGATTAGAGATTAAATTGAGCAGCGATGAGGGGTGATTAGAGATTTGAGGTTAAAATAGTTCAGAAATTTGAAAATTAGGGGGAAAATCGAAATATTTTTTTGAAAAAATTCAAAAAAAACCCGCGCTGGTAGTAGTAGCGCGGGGTTTTACCCACGCTACTACTAAAGGACGTAGTAGTAGCATGGGTGGCACCCGCGCTACTGCTATACGTTAGTTGTAGCGCCTTATTTGTAGCACCGGCCCCCGCGCTACTAATAGGCCCAAAACCCGCGCTGCTGCTAGGCTTTTCCCTAGTAGTGAAGACCCGAATCCAATGGATTCGACGCTATTGGGCCGAACAATTAATGGTTCAAGTACAAGTTCGTGACCCAGGAGTACGCTGAGAAAAATGTGATCAAGAGTCCTTGGGGTGATATTCTCTATCGAGGCCTTCCCCCCAAGAACAAAGCTGAAGCTATTGCACAAGAATTCTATCCTTGTATGGTCCGTGGACCACAGCCTGAAAATGCTGATCCATCCTCATTGCTCTAGTGTCATGATGATAATCTCTTCAAGCGCAACTTCCAGTATGCAAAGGCATCAGCAAAGGAAAACAAGAAGTCATGGGGATTAGACTTCAATCCTGGTCCCTCTGCTCCCCATAATGACGGCACACGTGAAGGTGAAGAAAATGAGATCGACCCCTTCATGAACCTTGATGGCCTCGTCTCATACATCTTGGTACAAGGTGCCAAAGTGGATCATTCTGATAATGATGCTGATACTGATGAAGCCCCTGCTCCTCCTCCAAGGCCGCAGAAGCCCAAGAAAACTAAGGCTTCATCATCAGCTGCACCTCCAAAAGCTTCTCGTGTGAAGCCACTGGCCACTGCACCTCCTGAAGACAGTGTGCAGTCTGAAGATCTTTCACGCATCTCCAAGAAGACGGAGAAGAAAAAGAAAATCATCAAGAGTACTGATTAGACATTGACTCCTGCTGCCATTCTGCGTGAAGAGCACATTGATCTGTCTAGTGATGACGATCTTGCAGATGATGCTCTTGAGCAACTGACCAAGAGCAAGGAAGAAGCAGAGATCTTCAATAATTTGCCTCTCTTTGACGTGGCAATCATCCATAACTTCATTGATGAGTGGTTTGACACACCAAATCTCAGCTTTGATGACTTGCAACTTCCCATTGGCCTCAGCGTCTGCTTCAATGGCGCTATTGCTTGTGAGCTAGCTATTGCTCAGCGCATTGTTGAACTGAAGCACAAGATTGACTATGAAAAGGCTCAGTTCAAGAAGCATGTGGGCATGCTCAACGTGCAAGATGTCAAAAACTTCAAGATCATGCTGAACGAGCTCAAAGAAGCTTTTCACAAGAAGCGTGAAGAAGCTCGAGGCTCTAGAGAGCGCATGAAGAATCTGGCTGACAAGTGTGTGCTTGCCTACAATGAGGCTGAGAAGCGCAAGACTCTTGGTCGTCCTGGCATCGACCCCAGGATGGCTGCAAAAACGAAGAAGCTATCAACTGTCCAACCTGCATCTTCAAGGCAGGATGAACCACGCATAGTCTTTCCAAGCAGCATGACTGGCTCGAAGCCAAAGGGCCTGTCAACCGCTTCAGAACAAAAGAAGATGAGGGCTGCAGAGGCTGAAGCCAGGAAACGAAAACCCTCAGAAGCCTTTGATGCTGCTCCCTCCAAGAAGAAGCGCAAAACCAAGAAGAATCGGGCTGCTCCCACAGAGCCCCTTATTGTTGAACCTATCTCAGTGGTTCGCCCTGCATCTGCAAATCAAGAACTACGAATGATTGTTCATGAGCCAGCTTACACAGAGGCTCATGAAGCTGAAGACATTCCAGCAGTTGATCCCATCGCTGCTGAAGACATTGATCACCATGACAATGTTGAAGATGATGAAGTTCTTCCTCAGATTGAACACAACATGGTATCATCGCCTGTTCTCACGAACAGCGAAATCATCAGCATTGGTCGTCCTCTGACGCCAATTGCTCAGGATGCATCATGGGCTGATCGCCCGCAACAACAAGACTCCCCCAGTACTCCCCAACAACAACAAGTCACACCATCTGTGCAAGTTGAAGAGGATGAGGGCCTGCCTACTCCATCTCCAAAGGCGTCGCCTGTTTTACAAAGGATTCGCAAAGGACCAATGCCTCAAGTCCCTCTTCCGAGCGTTCCAGAAGGAGAAGTGCATCACCAACCTGTTGCACGTCAAGTGTTTTCAGAAGCCACTCAAACTGTGAATGTCTTCGTGTCTGAAGCCCAAGCTGCTGAAGACAATCTGGCTGCATCAGCTAATGACGAACATCAAGAAGATCGTGTCTCTACTCCCCCATTCCTGAAGAAATTGTTCCAGAAGTGAACGTGCCCGTACCAGACCCTCCAGCTCAACAAGTGGAGGTTGAAAACGTTGAGGCTGCCACTACTAACACGAATGAAGCCAATGACGTAGTCATCGCTGAAGCTAATGTGGAGCCTGCACCAAGCAACATGCCAGAAGTCAATGCTGCAACTGTTCCTGAAGCTTCTGTTGTGCAGCCTGAAGCCATTGTTGCTGCCACTGCTCCTGTTCCGCCACCAAGGCCCTATACAATTGAGCAAGCATACAACCATGGCGAGCTAATCACAGTAAGATGGCCCGTTCTGGCCCCCCCGCCTAATGTCTCTGGTCCTCAATTTGATTATCACATTGAGCATAGGCCTCAGGTCCAGAAACCAAAGCCAAGACTGCCAAGGTTTCCAGGTACTGCCACATCTATCGGGTCCTTCAATGCAAATGGCTTCAAAAGCCACAACACCTTCTTTGACAGCTCAAAGAACCCCTACTCAAGGCCAAGAATATCATCTGATCATTTCTAGAGTCATCAGCAGCAAAGCTATTACTCCTGCATTCTGTATGATCAAGGGCGCATTTTTCCTCATATGCTCCTCGACACTGAAGCCATTGCTGGACTGCCATGCTTAGAAGAAGCACTTGACTGCTTTCGTGATGCTGGTCTGCTCAGCTTTGTGACAGACAAAGAACATTGGAATGAAGAACTTTTGCTTCAATTCTGTGCTACCCTCCACATTCGCGGCTACAACAGGGATACAAAAACATGGATTCTCGAGTGGATGACCGGAAATGTTCATCATGATGCCAAAGCTCTTGACAACATTGAGCTCACAGGCCTATCCACTCTCGGAGAGCTATACGAACCTGGTTGTCAAAACCACCGCAATGCACTCGAGAGCATCTTCCATAAGCCTGAACCCCACATGAGCCAGATGCTGAGCATGATGAAGCCATTGCCACATGACGCTGAATACCCTAAGGAGTTCTTTGTTGATGACCTTGAGTATCTGTCGCGCACCATATATCACATCATCAGGCGGACTCTATGGCCTATCAAAGGACATTCATCAGCTGCAAAACTTGAAGTAGCCATGAAGACATTGGTCTTTTACATCCTCAATGGCATCAGCTTCAATGCACAAGATTTCTTCCTCAGGCAACTGGCTGCATCTGGATCTGACCTTTTTGGCTTGAAATTCTGTGCTCCATGGGTCATGCGCCTCATCAAGCAACACTCTGCTGTCAACTATCAGCCCTCTGCTCGCAATCATGTGATCTTTCTACCAGAGGTTGATATGTCAGTTGAAGCCATATACCCTGAGCCTGCGAAGAAGCCTCTTTGTCTTCAAAATGCTGAACATCAAAGCTTCACTCAGCCTATGGAAGGAGTCCAAGCTGTTACTCGTGTCTATCCGCTGGTTGGAAACACTCGTCTGCCTCATCGTGCGCCAACTGAAGCTACTGAGAGCACAATTTCTCAAAGGCCAAAGAAGCGCTCTCGGGTCCTAAATAATCGAGAACTTCTTGTGGCTCTGCATCAGAAACAAGATAAGCATCATTTTTGGCTCAAGCGTCAGATGCAAAGTCTCTTGGTGGATGTAAATCGCATTCGAAATCTTGCCACCAAGAATGCATTTGTCACTCACGAAACCTGTCGGCGATCATGGAAAAGTTTGACCTAGCTCAGTGCTGAAGCAGATCTTCAAGAAGATGGCTTCACTGAACGATTCAAGTTTGGCTGCACTCCTCCACGGAATGTTGTCCTACGACGAACTCCATCCCTTGAAGACTCTTACTATTCTTCCTCCGCGGCAACTATGAATGCCAACGTGATCGATGATGAAGACGATGCTACTTCACCACCCCCTACTTCTGCATGCATCAACACTGCACCAAGTTCGTCTGCACCGCCAAACGACAACGACAACCCTGCTGCTTCAACTACTCCTCATGAGGACGAGTAGATGCTCTATGTCTTCAAACATTTTTGGTCATTACTGATAAAAGGGGGAGAAGCGTATGAGTTTGATAGTCTTCAGGCGGGTTCATATGGGCGGTTGCTTTATATTTTGCCTAGTGGTTACAACTCTTGCTTTTGATACATTTCGTTCGTTGAGTTTTAACACTTAAACTCGATGGTCGTCTGCTACTTATTTGCTCTTTCATGTGCGATGATAACTTACGCACTTAGATCATTCTGCAGACGTCCATTTTCCATTATGCATGTCATTCTTCAAGTTATATCATTTCATGCATGATGAATTATCTTCATAAGTTGAAGATGATCTCCACAAGTACAACCTTCCATGTGCATTTGTATTCCAAAAGCAAATTACTTATATGCACATCTTCAGAGGGAGCCCTTGCCACTTATGAAGACAATACCCTATCCTTTACAATTTCACATACTTTATTCCCGTTGAAAACTTCAACCAGTTTTTCATCAATCACCAAAAAGGGGGAGATTGTAAGTGCATCTAGTGACACCCCTAGTTGGTTTTGGAGTATTGACGACAAAGTTGGTTGAGGGACTAATGCGTTTGTGAGAATTGCAGGATAACGCAGGTAGTGTCCCTCATTGATTCGGTTTACCTACCGGAGATGACCCCTAAAAATGTATGAAGACATTGAAGACAATGGTGGTATGTGAAGATATTCACATTGAAGACTATGACATGAGAAGACATTGAGCGAAGACTATGGAGCGCGAAGACTGTGTTGTTTCGTTGTTTCCTTTTCTTCTTTGTTGAGTCAGAGGAACCGCCGTATTGTTAAGTGGGGTCCAAGTGAACAAAGTCCGAGTGACTGAAGTGATGCTCAACCCAAATCCTATGTCTTCGAGCGAAGACAATGAGAGCAAATCTTATCCAGAGCTGGATGAGTCAGCTTTGCTTGTAGCGCAAGTAAAGTTGCCGTGTGTGTTTGAAATCTGACCGTTGGAACACGTGTCAGTTCCTTAGTTACCCAGGGTCATTTCGGACATATCAGGTCGGGTTGCCTTGTGGCTATAAATAGCCCACCCCCTACACCATAAATTGGTGGCTGCTAAGAGTTAATTTACGGCTTTTGTCGTTTTGAGGGCAACCCACCTCGAAGCCTTTGAGAGAGAAATCCTTGCGAGGACAAAGCCCAAACACCCAGAGCCAAAGAGTGTTAGGCATCACTGAAGTCTTTCTGTCTGTGTGACCTGAAGACTTATTACACTTGAGGACTTCGTATCCTCCAGCCGGTTAGGCGTCGCGTTCTGAGCATCCAAGAGTCATTGTGGATCACCGGTGAACGAAGTCTGTGAAGGTTCGGAAGTCTACCTTGAAGACTTACCAGAGTGATTGGGCAAGGACTGTGTGTCCTTAGCTCAAGGAGAATAAGGTGAAGACGCGGTCTTCTGAGTTGAATCTCAGCCTCCCTAACCAGATGTACAGTTGTCACAGCAACTGGAACTGGTCCAACAAATCCTGTGTCTTCAACAAGTGACTGGTTCTATCCCTTCCCTCCTTCACAGAAACTTCCACGTTTTGAAGACTTTGATAAAAATCGCCTATTCACCCCCTCTTGTCGATAACTAGCACTTTCAGTATCCCCGACTGTTTCTGGGTCGTGTGGGAAGGATCCCCCCCCCCCTATCGCACACACTCACTTGGTGACAGTTCAAAATGTCATCACGGAAAGGTGTTAAAAACCGTTTGTATAGCACGTCGATGTACCAGTGCTATAATAATGATGATGATGCTTCCAAGTATGTATTTTGATTTATAGAAAACTCACTTTATAAACCCGTGGTCGTGTTTATCGAGTTCAGTATTCTCTTGAGCACAAGTAGACCCTAAGCTTGGTGGAGTTGATATGTCCATTTTGTATCATGTTTCCGTGTTGTTATTTATAATTTTTTATATCAATATTTCACTTTATGATGCAATTTTAATGCATGTTCTCTCTTGAAATGCATGATACACTAGAAGAGGAAGATTGTCGGTAGCTAGAATTATGTGCTAAAAAATTCTACAACAAATATAGTTACTCTTCGGAGCTCCAAATGACCTGAAAATTTATGAAGAAAAATTTTGGAATATATAAAAATAGTGGAACCAAGAAGTGCCGGAGAAGACCCTCAGTGGGCCCACAAGGCTGGCGGGCGTGCCTAGTTGCCTTATTGGGCCCATAGAGGTCCCCTGATGCCCATCTTCTGCTATATGAGGTCATTTTTCCTACAATAAATAAGAGGAAGACTTTTGGGACAATGTGAGACCGTCTCGAGATGGACCCTTGGCAGGAGCACTTTTGCTCTCTAGCTGAGCGATTTCGCCGGGATACTTCCCTCCAGTAAGGGAAACCCGAAGTCATAGTCATCACCAACGCTCCTCTCATCATGGGAGGAATCGTTTCCATCAACATCTTCACCATAACCATGTCATCTCAAACCCTAGTTCATATCTTGTATTCAATCTTTAAGCCAAAACCCAAAATTGGTATATGTGGGTTGCTAGTAGTGTTGATTACACCTTTTAGTTGATGCTAGTTGGTTTACTTGGTGGAAGATCATATGTTCAGATTGTTACTCGTATGTAATTCTCCTTTGATCATAAACATAAATATGATTTGTCAGTAGTTTCATTTGTTCTTAAGGACATGGGATAAGTCTTGTTATCTTTACCTAATATTCAAAGATGGAGCCTTTCATAGTTCCCCATCTGTCATCCCTTTAGATACGTTAATTTTATGTTATACCATAAAGTTTGATGGCTGAAATTTCTTTTGTCAAGCACCGACCAATTGATGCGTTCCCACAAAAGAAAATAAAAATCAATGGGTCGACATGTTAGATCCGTTCACGCAAAAGGGGGAAGCCCAATGGATTTGATGTTGTCCCTGTGTCCTTCACAGAATTAAGAGAAGGAGAAAGATCTTCTCATCAAACAATAAAATAAAAGGGGAAAGCATTCCACTATGAACACATGTGCGAAAGGTTGGACTCTTTGGCAGATGCTATATTGGAATCGTGGCATAGGAGAAACCCAGGCGCTAGTCTTTCTGATATATCGGCTAAATTAGTAGACCTCAAGAAATCACTGAGCACTTGGGCGAAGACAAAGTTTTGGTTCTGTAATAAAATAGACTGGTGCACTAAGGAAGCAGCTTGAGATCTTTTGGCAACGCACCCCTTCGCCAGGAAGAGATAAGGAAATCAAAATAGTCTCGAGAAACCTGGACGAGCTGCTCCACCATGAGGAGATGATGTGGCCACAACGATCGACAGCTCTTTGGCTGCGAGAGGGAGACACGAATACAAAGTATTTCCGGCGGAAGGCTTCATGGAGACGCAAAAAGAATACAATCAACAAGTTGAAGGATGACAGTGGCGAGTGGGTGGAGAACAAGGATAAGCTTCAGGAGCTGACCACAAATTTCTTCAAGGAGCTCTACACAAAGGAAGGAGGTTTGAACCCAAATCTAATCACCAATTACATGAATGAGAAGGTTACTACTGGGATGAATGATACAATAGTTAATTAATGAGTTCACGGAGAAGGAAGTAAGTGATGCACTTTTCCAAATTGGTCCTCTGAAAGCTCCCAGACCGGATGGCTTCCCCACGAGATTCTTCCAAAGAAATTGGAGTACAATTAGGCAGGATGTGGTGAGTGCAGTTCTGAATTTCTTCAAGGAGGGTATCATGCCAGAAGGAATAAACGATGTGGTTATCGCCCTCATCCCAAAGAAAAACAATCTGGAATACTAGAAGGATTTTTGCCCTATAGGCCTCTATAACATGATCTTCAAATGTTTGTTCAATCGGCTTAGACCTATGTTAGATGAAATTATATCAGAAACACAGAGTGCTTTTATTCTGGGTCATCTGATAATGGACAATGCCACCATTGCTTTCGAATGTTGCTACAAAATTCAGCATAGTAGACAGCCGGCCAACACCCATTGTGTTCTCAAACTGGATTTAGCCAAAGCCTACGATATGGTGGACTGGGACTTTCGAGAGGCTGCCCTGTCAAAACTGGATTTTGACAAGCAATGGATTGATTGGGTAATGGGCTGTGTGAAATCAATGCGGTACTCTGTCAAGTTTAACGGAGAACTCCTGGAAACGTTCTACCCCTCGAGAGGCCTCGAGCAAGGCAATAAGTCCATATTTGTTTTTATTCGTTGTTGAGGGGCTGTCCGGTGGGGAGGGGTCACTCCAATAAAAATAGCAATGGGGAGCCCGGGCATCTCGAATCAAAATCATCTTGGAGATTTTGTAATGATTCCAGAAGGGCTCGGGTCAATTACTGAGTAACAACAAGTGTTCGGTTTTGTTTTGTGGGATATGTCCAGGTTCAAATCAACTTGAGGTGAAGACCGAGCTGCAAATCACATCATCTACATTTGAAAGCTAATATCTAGGGCTACCTACCCCAGAGGGCCGTATGAAGGAATCGCAATTTGAACCAATCATGGAAATATTCATTAAGAGATGCTCAGACTTGAACGAGCGGTATTTGTCTCATTCTGCCAAAGAAACTCGAGTAAAATCCGTTCTACAAGCCCTTCCCACCTAATGTATGGGTGTGTTTAAGAGGACACAAGGTTTCTGTGGTAAGTATGAAAAACTAATTAGAGACTTTTGGTGAGGGGAGGAAAATGGCCACCGGAAAGTTTGGGACATGAGTCTCGTTAACCAAGCCCTACAATCTAGGCAGGGAAACGGATGACTAAACCCAGGAAAGGAGGAGGCATTGGATTTTGGGACATGAGGCTCTTTAACCTAGCCCTACTAGCTAGGCAGGCTTGGAGGATGATCGAACGTCCAGACAGCTTGTGTGTGCGGGTGCTAAAATTCAAGTACTACCTAGATGGGGATCTGATCGATACGGTCTTTGCATTTGAGGCCTTTCTTGTCTGGCATGGAATTGAACATGGACTGGAACTTCTGAAAGCACCACTAATTTGGAAAATTGGCGATGGTGGAAGATAAACATCCAGAGAGACAATTGGATCCCTCGGAGGGAAGGTCTAAAACCCGCCAAGTTCATTCGAAGGTCTAGTCTTCGTTAGGTCAATAAATTGATGCAACTGGATAGCAGCGGATGGGACACAGAGCTAATTCACCAATTATTCTACAGGTTTGATGCGGAGGAGATCTGCAGCATAAAATTACCCAGAGTTGGGGTCTCCGATGTGCTGGCCTGGCACTACCAAAAGTCTGGTGTGTTCTCGGTTAGGAGTGCGTATAGACTGGCAGTATCTATCCGAAATCAATCAAATACCACCACCTCCAGCTCGTTAGGAGAAGCCCGTGATCGAATCTTATGGGACATCATCTCGAAGGCCAAAGTGCCAGAGAAGGTGAAGGTTTTGGGTGGAGGGTCGCGACTAGCACTCTGGCCACAAAGAGGAACAGGTGGAAGCATAGCTTGGAATCAGATAGCACTCTGTCGATCCACATTTTTCTTGATACAGTATGAAGAGGACCTCCTCAAGTGCATTGCTGGAAGTGAACTTGACCCAAAAGGTAAAGAAACAGGAGTCCAGGCAGTACGTGGTGTAGCTAAGGAAGCCAGGCAGTGTATGCATGGGGAGGAGGTGGAGGCATTTGCAACCAATCATTGGGATCCCCGAGAGGCAAGTACAATTAAACACAATATGGATGCGGCATTTTTAGCTGCTAATGGGACCTCTCAGGTCGGTGCAATCGCTCGCGATCATCGTGGTGTTGTCCTCTTCTCACTGCCTGAATGAGGGGAGCAATGCAAATCTGTAGAGGAAGCGGAGGCGCAGTAACTTCTAGCAGGTCTGAAAGTCCAGTCGGAGCTGTACAACGGTTATTTGTTACTGGAGACGAACTGCCAAGTCATGCTGGATAATCTGAAGTTGGGGGGCGGGTGTTTGTCGGCCTGTTTTCCGGTGCTCGAGGATATCAAACATGAATTCACCAAGTTCAGCATGCTAACAGGAAGAAGAACATAATTGCACATCTGCTGGCTGCCCGCGCTAGGACGATGGGAAATCTGCAATGTGTGCCAGGAGTACCGGACGACCTGTTGGATGCTGTGGCTGCCGACTGTGGGTTGGCTGAAGAGTAATTGTTTTACTCTTGTACCTCAAAGAGAAAAGGAGAAAGATTTAATCCAGTAAAAAAAATGAATTACAAACCCTAGCCTATCTGTTCCAGCTCCCCACGCTCAAACAAGCCCCACTGATTCCCCTCGAGCCCCCTTAAGCCACAACTGGCATCTCCCGCGCCCTCATTCCTCCGGCCGCGAGGCACGGTCCTCGCCCCCTCCACACTAGGGAGCCACGACCCCGACTCCTTCCTCCAGCTACAAGGTCCCCTTCCCTCGAGCAACTGAGGCGAACCTGCATTGGACGGGAATATGGTGCCACCTCGTTCGGCTGGTGTCAACCGAACAAGAAGACGGCGACGGGGAGGTCTTCCACTTGCTGCAGTCGCTCAGCAAAGCAGCCATTCGCAAGGCGGCCAATGAGCAGTTGGACGGGATTTTGACCAGTGGAAGATGGAGGCATAAAGCTCGTCACGAGCATCCCGACTGCACCCTGAGGTCATCCATCAGGCAGACTGTCATGGCACTGCGGTTCACAAATCATGTCAATGAGGCTAGCAATTTGAAGAGGCTGCTGCACATGATCTGAAGACATTGGCATATACAGTCCCAGTGAACATAAGTTTCAAAATAGCAGGTCCGTTGTAGAAGTGAATTTTCCTAATGTGTTGTAACCTCATTTGCATCTGCGTAACCTTTCATCTTGACTAGTGGTTGGGGCCCGCCATTGTGGGCCGCTTAAAAGGAAGATATGCGCACCTCACAATCATGTCAAAATTTTAAAAAAATAATCTCGCATCACGTGGACATCACAACCATCTTAAAAGGAAATTGAAAAAGCCCAGAAAAACTTTTCTGGAAAGTCTCCCTGCCATCTAAAAAAACTTTCTCACTGTGACCAACCAGCATGCGCCACATGGCGTATCTGGTTGGCCACTATTTTTTTTTGCATGGTAATACGCGTCTCATTTATATAGAATAAAGATCATGTTACAAGGCACGTAAGCACCGACCATACATGACTGAAAAAATAGGAAATCCTATGCGAAATACCAGCGCCTGCCCTTTTCCTTCGACACCACCGAAGCAGCCACCAAAGTGTAAAAAGACAGATCACCTCTTCACCCAAGCTCGACGCGGCTCCATCGCTGATCAGCAGCTTTACGGACCTCCAAAGTAGTTTGGCAGAAGCAAAACCATAGCCATTGAAAGAATCAGACCGGGGCAACATGTCCCCGGGCACGCCATCGAACTTCAGAACTGACACCCCCGCATGACGACTACGTCGGAGGAGGAAATCAGAACTGCCAGCCTTCGACCACAGACCCAGCACAAGAAACTCCATCTTCCAGCTGTCACTTGCACAGACAACCGCCTGCGCGTACTCCTGAACGACAAAACCTCCCTGCTCCACCATGACGTCGGAGACAACGCCACAACAACGGGGATAGAGCAGAAGGAGAGACACACCTGATGGAGTCGCCGCCGCCGCCTCGCCAACACCATCCATGAACCCTAACGCTGCCGATCTGTGGGATTGGCAGAGACACGATGCCATCAACTCCGAGACGCCGCCATGAAGGGCACCTCCGGTGTGGGAGTGGAGTTGAGGCAGATTTATTCGTCCGGGCGCCGCTCGCACCACCTCAACGACGCACCACGACCTACAAATCCAAAACCTAACTACAGAGCAGAGGAACGGGGTCCCCCCTCCCTCCTGCCGCCGGAGCAGCTGAAGGGAGAGGGGGCCAGCGCCCCGGCCGGTGAAGATCGGAGGACAGAGATCGCCTCCCTAGTCGCCTTGGTGGTGGCGGCGGCTAGGGTAGGAAAAAGTCTGGCCACCATTCTAGCGCCTCTTAATGGGCTTAATTTTGCGTATGCATCTGAGTCCAGGTAGTCAGAACAGCACATTAGTGTAGACAAAGAAGAGTTGAGTTTTCCGTATGCCATTATAACCACCTTTCCTAACTGCCTCTATTTGTTTTTTTTTTGAGCTGCTCTCTCTGGTTATTGGTTGAAGGTGTGGAGTTTAGCCCTGTTACACTGTAAGGAAAGTCTTGACCTCCACAAAGATGATGCAAGCGGAAATAAGCAAACTCACAACTTTGGTTTTCACGCATCTTCTCCAACAAATATTAGTGTGGTACTGACAGGTTATTAGTATTATATCAGTATACTAGCTTGTTCCGCCATTCCTTGTGCTGGTCCGAATATTTAAACAAGGAAGTATGCTCACCCACCTACTATTGCTGCCAGAAGCCCCATAGAAGACACCTGCATTGATCATAGAAAAATGAAGTATTGAACTTCCAGCACGTTGTCAGCATTGTCATCCTAATCTGGTAAGATTAGCTCTTTGCTCCAACAATGCCATGGCCTTCAGTTATGTTTTTTTAGCGGGGGGCGTTCAGTTAAATTTAAAAACTGTTTTCGTTGTGCCGATCGATTGACCTACAAAACATCCAATTTTGTTTCCTGTGTACTGAAGCTTCCTGTTGTTCAGAATTTTAGTAAGAACTCACGTATCCAGATTCAAGAGACCCCTACTACTGCGTCCACCCAAGAATCAATCTAAAAACAAGGGAAGTTTTAACCCAATATCTGATGAGGCACAAACGAGCGAGACGCTAATTCGTGTGTGTAGATGGCCCGATCTTTCACGGCGATGGTCGATCAACAGTTCCTTCTCGCAACCTCCAAGAATAATTCTCACCCGCATATGAAAATACACGAACTAAAAATAATGATCCCCTCGGATCAGCACGTAGGCGTCGATGTGATGATCAACCCTCCGTCGCTAGTAAATTTCCTTGATGGAAAAATCACAGATAATACACACGATATGGTCGTCCGCGACTCGGATGTTTTTCTGTATATTCCATAACTCCAATCAACCTTAAAAAACTCCCTTACGATGGCTGAAGCGTGCCTCTTATATGGCTTTACTCTCGTACGCTTAAACAGAAAGTAATAACGATCTGGACTCTAAAAGGAATGATATTATTTTAATGACTACATCCTAACAGAAACCAACTAACGTACTCCTACTTATCTAGCTAGCACAACTCAAAAGGAATTCTATCTCTTGTCTTCTATTTGGACGTGGACTCCAAAGCACCATCTTAGTTTGCATCTAACGTGATATTGCCATGCAAACTGAGATCAATGAGGCCGATTCTTATAAAATCAGGAGGTGTGCGGAACATCGGTTTTACCTCCGCAGGCTCCGGTTCCTAATGGTTGTTGCCACATGGTCTTCTGTCGCATATTTGGTGCTCCTCTTGCACCGTATTTTTGCCTCGACACAATAGTTTTTGTTTGTCGCATGCATTATGTGAATTATCTCTCTGTCTCAGTTGCACAAGATATAAAATGTGTCGTGATAAAACTTTAGCAATCCTAGGTCAACAAACCTCACATATTTTTCCATCTTTGCCATGATGCACTTTTTGTGGGATCGTAGACTCTTTTTCTTTTCGAGCCTCTCTAGAACAACACTGAACATAATCAACCATTCCACTAAATATCCCATTGCTCAACTCCTTAGCAGGTTCAGTTTTATTAGCATCAACAATCGACGGTGTCATGCCCGTATCATCCTCTCTCCCTTGAAATGAAACCGTCCTCGGTTTCGAGTCTATTTTTGATACCATTAATTTATCCGGAGTGTGCGGTTCTATTTTGATCACAGAATCTGCCATTGGTTTCGGCACGTGCCTCCTTCTATCATGCATGAACGTGTATTTGTTAGATCTTCCAGCTTGTACTGCATCATCATCTAAATGCCATGGTCTTCCCAATAGCAACTAACACACATCCATCGGCACAACATCACAGTCCACCGCATAAATATAATCTCCAACTGCAAACTTCACACGTACCTTATGTGTGATCTTTAGTTTTCCGGAGTTGTATAGCCACTCCACGTGATGTTGTTGCGGGTGTCGCCAAATGGACAAACCCAATGACTGCACGATTATGCAGAGCATCCTACGGACATCACCATGTCAAGAGTCCGTTTGGCGAGTGACACGTGCCACATCTACTTCAGGTACACAAAGGTGAATCATCTCCTTTACACGTGTTCACTTGACCCCTTCAAAGATGGTATACTACTTGGCATTCCTCTCGTGTGCATGCATAGGTATTGCTGGATCTTCACGGACGACGACGAGTCCAAGCGCGAAGGTACAACTACACCATCTGCGAGGGTAGCATGGAAACGAAGACGCAAGAAGAAGAGCTGCCAAAGAAGCTACATCGAGCGGACGTCCGGCCCCCACCTGACGATCGGCCAGCGAGCGGACGTCTGACCTCCACCGGGCGACCAGCGCCTGAAGCCAGGCCAATGGCAGCTACCACACCTCTCAAGCGAGCGGACGTCCAGCCCCTGCCGAACAATCGGTACTTAACGGAAGTCTGAAGATACCGAATGTCTGGTGCCTCTTCAACAGAACAGATTTAGTGGACGTCCGGTGACTAGCTGACGACCGGTCTCCCACGAGGCACAGGACGACCAGTACCCACCGGACATCCGGTAACTGCCTGTGCGCAGCCGCGGGCCTTTGGCCTTGTATCCCTTCCCACTTACCCTTTCGCCCACTTAGACTATAAATACCCACTACCTCCTCCTGGCTAGGGTTAGCAAAGTGATAGCTCATTTGTATGTGAGCTTTGCTCCTACCTTCCTCTACTCTTGAGAGAGAGAGAGAGAGAGATACCACCACTCCCATGGAGTTCAAGGCCTCCATGTGAGAAGATCCTGTGAGATATATCGTCAAGACCCCTCACGGGAAGATCTGTCTCGAATGCCATCAAGACCTCCTCTTGGAGATGAACTCTACCTTGTATCTTTCCCTTTCTTGTTCATGCACCTTGTGATCTTGTGTGTTTGATTGTGTAGTGGATGTGTGATTGGACTTGTTCTTGAGTGTTTCCCCTTGTGATTTGTCCCTGTTCTTCCACGTGTTTATCGTGTTCTTTGAGGGAATCCACTCCAATCGTGAAAGGTCTACCTACGCCGGGTTAGCCCCGCATCATATGGTATCATAAGCCACGGTGATCACGTATTTGGAGTCCCTCCCATCGTTTTCTAGCCTTCTTTTGCTTGATTTCGTCCTAAATTTCGAAAATCCCCACCAAATATAGCCTCAATTTTTTTTGTGATTTGTTGGTTTGATGATATTTTGTTGATTTTGATCAATTGATTTGCTTGGTTTCGAGTGGATCTGCTTTCCCCCAAGTTTCCCCATATTTCATCCACAAAATCTCCTCAATTTTACCCCCAAAATGCCAAAATTCGGCCCAAAATCACGTCCCTAAACTCGCATCTCGCGTTGACCCCGACCCACCAGACGACCGACACTTTACCGGACGTCCCGAGCCTTAGGAACCACCGGAAGTCCTCGCCCTACCGGAGGACCGGTGCCACCCAACAGGATGATATTAGCGGATTTTTGAGCCTGACCGGACATCCGTCCACCAGACGTCCAACACCTGTAGATATTGACTTTGGCTGATTTTTTTTTGACAGAAAGACTGTAAGGGAACCCCCTACAGTATAATTGGTGCATCAAACCTGAATTGCAAGTACCATGCCTTGAACCTGGGTGGGTGGGAAGGCATCAGCCCCTTCCCACCACTATGCTATGCCTTAGTCTGCGACTTCGGCTGATTTTTGTTTTGGTCATAACTAATTCATCTGAACTCCGATTTTGACGTTCTTTAGATCGTTTTGAAGCTATTGACATCGTCCATCCCCAAAAAATACCAACAACATCATTTGACCCCATCAAATTTGTGAACTTTGGTTGCCTCGGGCTTCCACCACATCATCCGCTATACCACCATCGACTTCCGCAACCTAGCCCATTTTGCTTGCCATAGCATTAGTGGTTTCTTGAGTACTGATTCGAGTCTCCTAAGGTGATTCAGCTACTTAGGGACGGTTGTTTCTTCATCAACCACCACCATAACTTCTGCATAGGCGTGCCCACCATACACTTCCACCACCCCGAACTAAACCCAATTTTGTCTGAGCTTGTTTGAGTTGTGCCTTGTGTCTCCTAAGGTGTTTCGGCTACTTCGGGACGGTCACTCCAACATTGACTCGCATAACCCATCATTCCACTTCCGCATTGCTGAATGCAAACCGCCACCGCATGGACATTTGACATTTGAGATTTTGAGTTCGAAGTTTTATTTTTTTGTTTCCTAAGGTGTTTCGGCTAATTAGGGATGGTTCTACATCGAGAAAACCGCCACTCATCCTCTCCATGAGGTCGTCATCGACATTGACCACTTCACCATTTTGACACCATTAACCATAAGCAAGGAACGGTAACCTCGACGAAACCATTGTATATTCCCCTTGCCATTGCATCTTTAACCCCTACCCCATTTCGCATCACTTGCCTATCGATACTAGCCATTTGAATATTGCCGGCAACGTTACTTGTGCACATTAGTGATCACCGATCTACACCTTCCATTGCATACATACCATATCATCTTGGTATCATCATATCATCGCTTGTGTCACAAGATTGTTCTCGCGTATACACAATTTCTATCTTGGTTTGTGCATTGTGGAAATATCAAAAAAAAAAGAAAAAAGAATAAGCTTTTAAGCAAGGAAAAAGAGTGAACAAAGAGCTTGTAAGCAATAGCCATAGCATCGTATCAGAGTGCATTACAATATATCATCTGGTATCATACTTGATCATCTTGGATCATCGTGTGAGAAACACCAGGAACCATACATACATAGCATACTTGGGACAGAAACTTTATCCATTTTGCATCTTATAGGTTGTGCACAAGTGACATCCGCCTATTGAGCAATCGTGCCAGCGTCTCTCTTGAGTTGTGCAACACGACCGTTTGCTGCGGACTCCACATTTTGTGCTCATTCCTTGGTTGCACGACCCCATTTATCTATCCGTGTAAGTGTTTCCGTGTGCCATTCATTGCTATTGGTCTACTTGTTTCACTTGTGAATCTGTGAATCTCTTTCAACATTATTGACTCTTGCTAACATTTTGCATTAAATTTTTGTGCCACCATCCTCACCGAGCTCCACCATAAGCGTTACTTTGTAGGTGTGAGTGAACAAGTCCGGTACCAATTCCACTTTTCTTTCATCTCACATTGAGTGAAACGGGATACATCCTCAACTTTGGGCAACAGTAACTTGGTATTGTTTATCTCATTTCCTACTCACATCTACTCGTGTCTTGTGATGGATAGGCAAGGCATTTCACCTTCGATCTACAACAACAATGACGAGTTCGATGTCACGAAAAACAACTTCGACGCCAAGATGCAATCTAAAATGGAGGAGATCAAGGCCCTCATGAAGTCCTACCACTAGTAGAAAAAGGGTCAAATGTGAAGCACATTGCTGCAGCTTTGATTTTGAGCCGGCACTAATGTGTCCATTAGTGTCGGTTCAAACGGCTAGGAGGCCGCTCTCATTAGTACCGGTTCGTGGCGAACCTTTAGCACCGGTTCTTGCCACGAACCGGTACTAGAGAGAGTGGTGGCAGGATGTTGTCAGTCTGGGCCCCCTCCAGCACCTTTAGTACCGGTTCGTGGCACGAATCAGTACTAAAGGTCATCGTACATAAACCCTTCGTCCACCCGAGCTCACTCTGTTCTTCCCCTTTCCCCTCTCCTCCTTTGTTCTTCCCCTCTCTTCCTCGAGCTCATCACACATTTTGCCCAAAATTTGTCAAGATTTGAAGGCCCCCATCCATTCAAATGATCACAAAGGTTAGCAACTTTGTCCTTTCATGTCTTATTGCTAGATTAGCTCTTGCAATGCTTTGTATAGTGATTAATTTGTGATTTTAGTAATTTGGGAGGAATTATATGTGCTAGTATTTGATTTATATGCAATTTGAGGTCAAAAATAACACTTAGTTTTCATATGTAGGTGTGGTTTACTTAGTCCCTTCTAAATCTCCGTCATAACCACCGTCGATCGCCCGCACCGTCCCGTCGCCGGCACCACCATGTGGTGAGGCTCTTGTTCATGAATGTTTTACATTACCAAATTGATGTTTGTGTGAATTGGATATATAGTTACTCGTATAATTATCTTACCTGTATGTTGTTTGTTATACATAGTGGCATGGTTTTGATATCCGTCACCGTCGGCCCTCGTCCTTGTTATGATTCGTATGTGGTATATTCTATTTTAAAACTAGTTGTTGCATTTCATCCTTATGACAAATTGTGCCCATCAAGTTGACATAGATATTTTTATCTAGGAGGTATGTGAACCAGAAATTCCCACCAACCCTATTGTCGAGAGGTTAAATTTAGTTGAAAGAGAAAACGAGTATTTGAAAGAAAAATTGAAAATAATTGAGGGGGAGAAGATGGAATTGGAGTTGCATGTTGCCGATGTCGTCGATGATCACAAGATCAAGATGGAGAAAATGCGGTTGAAGATTAGAAAGATTAGAAAATATGCCATTGATAGTGTGGCTTGGTATCATTATGTTGTTGTTTCAATTGTTACCTTAGTTGCGATCTTGATCGCATTTGTTGTTGCATTTAAATTCTTTAGCTAGAGAGTTATTTGTATGTTGCATTTAATTAAGTGTTGTATATGAACTTTATGTATGAACTTGTATTAATTTGGTCTATTCGGTGTTGTGTAATGAAGATGAGCCGACAATGGATGTATGATGACCGATGCTCTCCCGAGTTCATTAATGGCGTGCATACTTTTCTGCTTGCCGCTGAGGCAAACAAGCGGGCGGATGGTTTTATGCCTTTTCCATGTGCTGGTTGTAAGAATGGTCACAATTACTCTACGTCAAGAACCATTCACGTCCACCTATTTGAGTCCGGTTTCAAGCCCCACTATAATGTTTGGACCAAGCACGGAGAAAGAGGGGTTATGATGGAAGACAATGAAGAAGAAGAGGATGACGACAGCTATCCTGGCCATGGGTTCCCTGAATACGATGATACAACAACGGGGGAAGAAGTTGAGCCGGCAATGCGGGAAGAAGCTGAAGAAGAGGCATCAGATGAGCCCGCTGATGATCTAGGTCGTGCCATTGCTGATGCAAAGAGAAACTGCGCAAGTGATTTGAAGAAGAAGAAGTTGCAGCGCATGTTAGAGGTTCATGGGAGTCTAGAAGAAATATGTTCATAACCGTGCTAGGCCAGAAGGAAGCATCTCAAAGGGCCATGAAAATGAGGAGGTCATTGAGTTTTGTATTGACTTTAAGGGCAGACTGGATGGAAACGGCACGCTAGGAGGGGATCAAATAATATGTATGGATGGGCATTCTCTCACTGAAGCACACTACATAGTTCTACAGAATTCCGCCTTGGTGGCTCCGTATATGGAGGAACACAAGAATTTTCTATACTCCAAACACCCGGAGAAGTCTGACGACTGGAGTACACGTGAACAAACGAGGACTTTCACCGGTTGATTGCAGAAACGTGCCATGCATGATGGTGATATTGAAGATGACCTATACTCATTCTCCCTGTTAACATCTTCGAATATAATGACTTTCAAAGGGTACCAGATAAATGGGAATACATTTTACACGATCGCCCAAGATAAGAAGAGCACCAACCAAAACAGTGGTGTCCGCTTTGATGCAACAACCAACACGGGAAAGGAAACATATTATGGTTACATAGAGAACATATGGGAACTTAACTATGGAGGTGGTTTGAAGGTCCCTTTGTTTCGGTGCAAATGGGTCAATATGACACGAGGCGGGGTAACGGAAGACCCGCAATATGGAATGACAACAGTGGATCTCAACAATCTTGCGTATGCAGACGAACCATTCGTCCTAGCCAATGATGTGGCGCATGTTTTTTATGTGAAAGACATGTCTACCAGGTCCAGAAAAAGAAAAGATAAGGAAGCGAATGGATCATACGACGAGCCAAAGCGCCACATAGTTCTTTCAGGGGAAAGAAACATCGTGGGAGTGGATGACAAGACAGACATGTCAGAATATTATGAAAAGTTTGATTAAATTGCTCCATTTACAGTGAATATTGACCCGAGCATCCAGTTAAATGATGAAGATTTTCCATGGCTACGGCGCAAAGGGACACACGCGAAGAAAAAGTTTCACACCCAAAGATCTGGGATGTAATCGGCTTCACTATCATCACTTTCTTCTGTGTTTCACACCCAGAAGGGAATCTCTGTAATAGTTAGGGTAGTTATGTGTTTTGGCATTTGAAACGCGAAGAAATTTTATGTGCAAACAAATTCTTTTATGCATTTACTGATTTTTTCAGCTAAATGACCTTGAAATTGAAAAGCATTTCAAATGAACTCAGAAAAGGTTGAAAGTTGGCATGGTATCATAATTTCACCCACATAGCATATGCAAAAAAGTAGAGAGGGTTACGGCAAAAACTGGATTCACTTCGTGTACAGGGTTCCGGACGAAAACTCATCTGTTACAAAGGCATTTCATTTTTAAATAACCTAAGCATTACCAAATTGAATATAATGATAAAACACACTAATATTAAACATAAGAAAAAAGAATCACTAAAAAATCTATTTTCAAAGTTAAGTTATTCACAAACTAGTGATTCACACAAATTTCAAATAATTCAAAATTTAAACTATTCAAATTTGAAAACTACCGGCACTAACAGAAAGTTTGTAATTATTTGTACCTAAAGAAAAAATATTCACAAAGAAACTCTAAATACAGCAAAAACAACTCAAAAATAAATAAAACAAAAATAAATAAAGCAAAAAAAATTAAGAAAATAAAAAAGCCCGCCTACTGGGCCAGAGCGGCCTGCATACGACTAGAAACACAACGTTTTCTTGGGCGAGGATGCAGGCCCGTAAAGGCCCGGTAGGCCCATAGGGCAGCAGTGAACAGGTAGGCCTAGTAGGCCTACCTTGCAGAGGAGCTCGAGAGAGCTACCGCACTGGGGCTTATAAACCAGTGCAGTCGCCCCTCGGCTAGCGAGGTGGGACTAAACTTGCCACACCGCACTGCTCCAGCGCACCCCCTTTAGTACCGGGTGGTGGCTGCAACCGGTACTAAAGAGGGGGTCTTTAGTACAGGTTGGTGCCACAACCCGGTACTAAAGGGTTGGTGCTTCCCACCGCTTGGCCTGGCCAAAACAGATCTTTTGTACCGGTTGGTGCCACTAACCGGTACTAAAGGTCCATCGTATATATACAACACTTGAAAAAAATTCAGTTTCCCTCTGTTTCTTCCTCTCCGTCGACGACACGCCGCCTGCCCCGATCGACGCCGTCGCCGCACCCGACACGTCGCCACCCTGGCCGTCCCGCCCCTCGTCGCCGCCCCCGTCGCCGTCGCCGCCCCGGC
>NC_041385.1:848146639-848161656 GCF_002162155.2 Triticum dicoccoides | reverse complement strand
CCCCTTCCCGTCGCCCCGTCGTCGCCACCCCGTCCCGTCGCCCCGTCGTCGCCTCGCCGGTGAGCTCATGCCCCGGACGCCATGTCCACACACACACACACACACACACACACACTAGTTTATTTTTTATAAATTTTAGTTATAGAATTTTTTCTGTTTTTTAGTTATAGAAATATCTATAGAAATGTTAGAATTTTTTCTGTTTTTTAGTTTTAGAAATATTAGAAATATTAGTTATATAGAAATGTTATAATTTTTTCTGTTTTTAGTTATAGAAATATTTATAGAAATGTTAGCAATTTTTCTGTTTTTTAGTTATATAAATATTAGAAATGTTATAGAAATGTTAGTTATATAATCAGAAATGTTAGAAATTTTAGAATTAGTTTTAGAAATGTTATAGATTAATGTCAAATTGTTAGAATTTGCATATATATAGAATTTTAGTTATCAAAATCCAATCATTTAAAAAATGTTATTTTTTGCGGGCATATAGTATTTGTTCTCGACGATATGCCCGGCCCGCATCCTAGCCGTCGACCCGTTCGCGACGATGTCCTGCTTCATAGGCCCCATGTCCGGGACTAGGCTCCGCCGGGCTGGCACTAGGAGGTGCTACCTGGAGGGGCGCGCCGCTTGGTGAGGAACCCGGCCTCGGGTCCCGTCATCGACCCTGATCTCCTTTGGTGGTGTTTGTGTGGGCCACATTTGGTGCAGAGGGAGCCGGCCTGCCGGAGGTGGTGCGTCGCCGTGTCAGGGAGGAGGACGAGCACATCCATCGCTACATGGCTGCTATGGACGTCAGGTTCTCCAATACTTGGAGGACGAGAAAGTCCACCGACACCGCGTTGTCTGCCGACTCCTCCTCGAAGTCCACCACCGAGTCAGCAGACTCCCGCTCCTCCAAGTCCACGAACGCGTGAGCCGACTCCTCCTCGAAGTCCGCCACCTCCTCCAAGTCCCCGAACGCATGAGCAGACACCTGCTTCAAGTTCGGCACAACGTCAGGCCACTCCTCTGGTTTCAAGTCCGACACTGTGTCAGGCCACACCTCCTGCTTCATGTCCGGCACAGCGTCAGGCCACTCCTCCTGCTCCAACTCAGCCACGTCAGCCATCTCCACCGTCTCAGCAATCGCAGAAGAGACACGCCGCAACTATGGTGTGTAGCAGTACGATTCGAGGTAGTACAGGAAGTACAGGCAGAGACAAGCGATATAAATATGGTCCAAGCCTCGCTCCTCTTCCTTAGAGGCCTTACGACATGACCGAGGAGCGAAACACAGCCATAGTGCAGGCCCAAGTGGACGCTCATTTTGGACAGAAACCGGCACCGCCGCCAAGGGAGAAAGTGCCTGAGGAAAAGATTGACCACTTCATTCATATGGCTAGAGCACCAGCTCCCAAGCCTGTTGTCTCAGACTATGAGCGCCAAATCAGGAAGTCACATCGAGCACAACTACAGAAGGAAGCGAGCTCAATCTCGAGCCAACAAGCAGCTGGCAAAAAATGTGGGAAAACCGTTCCCCAGCTGGGAGAACAGGCGGCGCAATCGATCCCCCCGCTTGTTGTGCAAACAACACATGACAGGAGTACGCTTGCCCAATATGATTGTGGGCAAACCATTAACGTTTGCAGGCTGAAATGCTCAAGATCTCTGTTGGACAACTCCTCGAAATCGAGCCCATGTCTCCGCTTAGAGAGGAGGAAATAAAACGGAAATATGTCCGGGGCCAACCTTTGGTCGAGCCAGACAAGGTCAAGAACCTCCCAACGAGAATGTATGAATTGCATCAATGGTTCATGAACATTACCAAGATTTCCAATCGAGAGTCCCTCATGGTGAATGTCAAGGAGGAGCATTACTTCCATGAGAAAGCTCCGTCCGTTGAGTATTCAGAACTATTTCAGTTATACAATCAAGACGCACTCGACAAATCCATCGTCAGTTGCTATTGTTTATAAGTGATTTCTTTCTGTAATTTAAGTCTCAAGCTAGCTATAGTGATCATTTTGATCAATCATTACATGTAATTATCCTCACTATATATTATTTTGTGTGGTATTATATGCAGGATGAAGATGTATGAAATGAAAAAATCCGGATGCTATGGCATTGGGTTCATTGACCCAAATACCATTAATGAGTACACATGGAATCTTCCAACTTGTCGAGTAAGTTTAGAGGAAAACATGTTGGAGTTCTTCAAGCGCCTCAATACCAATGAAGATATACTACTTCCTTACAACTTCCTGTGAGTCACACTGTCTTGTACTACAAATTCTGTTTTTGCTTACTAGCTAGCTAGATATTAATAATTAAGTGTATAGGGTTTACGGTAGTTGATTAGTGTTATGCACATGCCCGCTTAATTAAGACATGCAAACGTGTGCGCATGCAGTTTCCACTGGATCTTGTTAGACATTAAAGTTGACGAAGGAACAGTTGAAATACTGGACTCACTACTTAAAGAAGAAAAATACTACACCATCGTCAAGGGGATAGTCAACAGGTAATTTCAATCATTATTAACTATATCTCGGCCTATTTAGTTCGTCACTTCCTGACATGTCTCCAACGTATCTACTTTTTCAAACACTTTTGCCCTTGTTTTGGACTCTAACTTGCATGATTTGAATGAAACTAACCTGGACCGACGCTGTTTAAAGCAGAACTGCCATGATGTTGTTTTATGTGTAGAAAAGAAAAGTTCTCGGAATGTCCTGGAAATCCACGGAGGCACTTTTTGGAATTAATAAGAATTTTTAGCGAAAGAATCAAGACTAGGGGGCCCACAGGCTGTCCACAAGACAGGGGGGCGCCCCCTCTAGGGAACGGCCTCCTATCTCGTGGGCCCACTGGACCTCCACCGACCTCAACTCCAACTCCATATATTCACATCTGGGGAGAAAAAAATCAGAGAGAAAGTTTCATCGCGTTATACGACACGGAGCCGCCGCCAAGCCCTAATCTCTCTCGGGAGGGCTGATCCGGAGTCCGTTCGGGGCTCCAGAGAGGGGGATTTGTCGCTGTCGTCATCATCAACCATCCTCCATCACCAATTTCATGATGCTCACCGCCATGCATGAGTAATTCTATCATAGGCTTGCTGGACGGTGATGAGTTGGATGAGATTTACCATGTAATCAAGTTAGTTTTGTTAGGGTTTGATACCTAGTATCCACTATGTTCTGATATTGATGTTGGTATGACTTTGCTATGCTTAATGCTTGTCACTAGGGCCCGAGTGCCATGATTTCAGATCTCAACCTATTATGTTTTCATGAATATATGTGTGTTCTTGATCTTATCTTGCAAGTCTATAGTCACCTATTATGTGTTATGCTCCGACAACCCCAAAGTGACAATAATCGGGATTGTTCTCGGTGATGACTGTAGTTTGAGGAGTTCATGTATTCACTATGTGCTAATGCTTTGTTCCGGTTCTCTATTAAAAGGATGCCTTAATATCCCTTAGTTTCCACTAGGACCCCGCTTCCGCGGGAGGGTAGGGCAAAAGATGTCATGCAAGTTCTTTTCCATAAGCACGTATGACTATTTACGGAATACATGCCTACATTACATTTATGAATTGGAGCTAGTTCTATACCACCCTTTGTTATAACTATTGCATGAGGAATCACATCCGGCATAATTATCCATCACTGATCCGTTGCCAACGAGATTTTCACATATTGTTCTTCGCTTATTTACTTTTCCGTTGCTACGGTTACAACTACTACAAAAACCCAAAAACATTTATCTTTACTTTTGCTACTGTTACTATTATTATCATACCACTTTTGCTACTAAATTCTTTGCTGCAGATACTAAGTTATCTAGGTGTGGTTGAATTGACAACTCAACTGCTAATACTCAAGAATATTCTTTGGCTCCCGTTGTGTCGAATCAATAAATTTGGGTTTAATACTTTACCCTCGAAAGCTGTTGCGATCCCCTACACTTGTGGGTTATCAAGACTAATTTCTGGCGCCGTTGCCGGGGAGCATAGCTCTATTCACCGAGTCACTTGGGATTTAAATCTGTTGATCACTATGAAGAACTTGAAAGACGCTAAAACCAAGATTTTGCCCTCAACTGCGAGGGGAGGTAAGGAACTGCCATCTAGCTCTGCACTAGATTCTCCTTCCGTTATTAGTAGGCTTGTGACACCTAAACCTGCTACTGCTATGAATTCTGATATGTTGCATGTTATTGATGATGCCACTTCTGCTATGCATGATGAAACTACTTCTGTGTGTGATACTACTTTGCCATTCGGTGAATTTCTTGATGAACAACTTGCTAGAGTTAGGGGGAATGAAAATACTGAAGAACCTATTATTGATGATAGTGATGATGAAGGTTCTCCCAATGATTATGTATTACCTGTTGTTCCTGAGGGTTATGTTATGATGAAGAAGCTACTAGGGAAATCTTCGCTTGCAATGATAGATATGATCTTAAGAAATTATTAGCTAAATGGAAGCAACAGTCTCTTAATGCTAGAATGAAACCTGACCTTGCTTTTGCTACTTCACCTATCTGTGTTACTGATAAGGATTATGAATTCTCTGTTGATCCTGAAATTATTACTTTAGTTGAATCTGATCCTTTTTATGGCCTTGAATCTGAAACTGTTGTGGCACATCTTACCAAGTTGAATGATATAGCTACCCTGTTTAGTAATGATGAGAATTCTCGCTATTTTTATATCCTTAAGATATTTCCGTTCTCATTAATGGGTGATGCTAAGACTTGGAATAATTCTCTTGCTCCTGGTTGTGTGCGTAGTCCCCAGGATATGACTTGTTACTTCTCTGCTAAATATTTCCCTGCTCATAAGAAACAAGTTGCCTTGTGGGGAATATATAATTTTGTGCAAATCAAAGAAGAGAGTCTCCCACAAGCTTGGGGGAGGCTTCTCCGTTTACTTAATGCTTTGCCTGATCATCCTCTTAAGAAAAACAAAATACTTGATATCTTTTATAATGGACTAACCGATGCTTCCAATGACTACTTTGATAGTTGTGCTGGTTGTGTTTTCAGGGAAAGAACAGTCGACGAAGCTGAAATATTATTGAATAATATGTTGACCAATGAAAATAATTGGACTCTTCCTGAGCCAATTCCTGAAGTAATTCCTGAACCAATTGAGCCAACTCCTGAGCCTATTCCTAAACCCACTCCGAAGAAGAGAGGTGTTTTATTTCTCAGTCTCGAAGATATGCAAGAGGCAAAGAAATTAATGAAAGAAAAAGGTATTAAAGCTGAAGATGTTAGTAATTTACCACCTATTGAACAAATACATGGTCTTAATATACCACCTGATGAAGAACCACATTGTCTTGATAACCCGACACACATAGTAAAGGTAAACTCTCTCTATAGATATGATAAAGTTGAAATCCCCTCTACTAAATTTCATTGCCCATGCTTAGATGAATTTTATGACTTTGTGGCTAGACAAGAAAGTTTTAATGCTTATGTTGGTAGAGAGTTAAAGAATAATGCTTCCGAGATAGGACGTGTAGGCGATAATATAGCTAGAGTTAAGGATGAACTTCACCTCGTTAGAAAATATGCTTCAAAGGTTGCTACTCAAGCTGGGCAAGTACTTAAAGCTCAAAATGATTTGCTTGATGAATTAAATAATAGAAATGACTTTGCTGTTAGAGTGGCTACTAGAACTGGTAGACTGACTCAGGAACCTTTGTATCCTGAAGGCCACCCTAAGAGAATCGAGCAAGATTCTCAGAGAAATAATTTAGAGGAACCTAGTTCTTCTAAAAAGAAGAAAAAGAAAGACGATAGAACTTTGCATGCTTCTAGTGAACCTACTATAGACACACCTAAGAATCCCAATGCTCTTTCTATCTCTGATGCTGAAACTCAACAAGGTGATGAACATGAACCTAGTGACAATGTTAATGTTCATGCTCAACCTAGAAAAAAAGAATGATGTAGAGATTGAACCTGATGTTGATCTTGATAACCCACAATCAAAGAATCAACGTTATGATAAGAGAGATTTTGTTTCTAGGAAGCACGGTAAAGAAAGAGAACCATGGGTTCAGAAACGCATGCCCTTTCCTCCTAAACCATCCAAGTCTAAGGATGATGAGGATTTTGAGCGCTTTGCTGTAATAATTAGACCTATTTTCTTACGTATGCGCTTAACTGATATGCTGAAAGTAAATCCTTATGCTAAGTACATGAAGGATATCATCACAAATAAAAGAAAGATACCAGAAGCTGAAATTTCCACCATGCTTGCTAATTACACTTTTAAGGGTGGAATACCAAAGAAACTTGGAGATCCGGGTGTACCAACTATACCTTGTTCCATTAAAAGAAATTATGTGAGAACTGCTTTATGTGACCTTGGAGCCGGTGTTAGTGTTATGCCTCTCTCTTTATATCGTAGACTTGAATTGAATAAGTTGACACCTACTGAAATATCTTTGCAAATGGCTGATAAATCAACTGCTATAGCTGTCGGTATTTGTGAGGATGTGCCTGTTGTGGTTGCTAATGTCACTATCTTAACGGACTTTGTTATTCTTGATATTCCCGAGGACGATAGTATGTCTATTATCCCTTGTAGACCTTTTCTTAATACTGCAGGGGCTGTTATTGATTGCAACAAAGGCAATGTCACTTTTGATGTTAATGGTAATGAGCATACGGTACACTTTCCGAGGAAACTATCTCAAGTTCATAGCATCAATTCTATTGAAAAAGCTCCAACTATTATTATTGGAGGTTTTGAATTTCCTCTCCCTAGTGTCAAGAAAAAGTATGATATTCTTATTGTTGGGGATTTTCATATCCCCGTTGAGGTAACTTAGTGTTATTCGAAATTTCTCCGGTTCCGTGTTATTCGGAATGAGTTTGTTAACAAGACTTGATCAACCTTGTTAGTGGATTCATTTTGATGATCACGAGATGGATGAAACTAGAAGGCACAACCTTCTGTACCCACTTTTTACTTTCTGTTATTTAGGATAAATAAAGCAAAAATAGTATTATCTGTCTGTTTTCTGAATTATCCGTGCATTAAAAAATAGTTCGAAAATAAAAGTGCTCCAAATGCCATGCAAATTTAGTATGATTTTTTCTGGAATATTTGAGGATTTTAGGCACTGAAATCTCTGCAGGAGGGGCAAGCACCAGGCCACGAGAGTGGATGGCGCGCCCACCCCCTGGGCGTGCCCCCCTATCTCGTGGGCCCCTGGTGGCCCCCCTCCACTTATGCCAGCACCCACACACTTCATCTTCTACCCAAAAAAACCCCCATCCAGCTCAAGCACGAGTTCTAGCTCGTTTTGCTACGATTTTCGATCTCCTAGCTCAAAGCTCCATTCACAAAACTGCTTTGGGAGATTGTTACTTGGTATGTGACTCCTCCATTGGTCCAATTAGTTTTTGCTCTAGTGCTTTATTCATTTCAAAGTTTTGATGTATAGGTGACCATGTTCTTGAGCTTGCGTGTCAAATTTTTGATGTCCCAAGCAATTCCAATGCATAATATAGGCTCTAGTCACTTGTAGGAGTAGTTGCTACCAATCTTGCTTAGTTTTATTCACTTTTATTTTGAAGTTACTAAAATTTCAGAAATTTCAGAGAATGAAATATGCTTAGAAGAATGTACCAAGGTGGTTCCTCGGCAAAGAAAGGGCCAAGGATTGCTATACGTGAGCAAGATGTTAAATTGCCGAGGGACGCAAATGTACGAGCTTGTGAGTGGCCATCTGATGATTTTATGGTCGAAACAGGCTTCAAGGAGGAATTTGCGCGTATGTGCGTAACACCGAGCTGGAGGACTTCTTACAAGATAAGTGTACTCAATACTATCAATTGACTGATTCCTTTGTGCGGAGGTTGCAATATATCTGTGCGCGTAATTCTCCTAGTGTCATGTTTGATATTTATGATACATCTTATACCATGGATTTAGAGGATTTCACAACTGCTTGCAAACTCCCGCAGTGGGGTAATATTAATGATCCTCGCAAATCTGAATTTAGAGATTTTCTTGCTAGTATTACTGTGGGAGAATCTAGGGACATAGCACAAGCTACCACAGGGAGCATTCATTTTCCTGCTATACACTATTTTTCTCTCTTTATTGGTAGATACATTAACGGTAAGGACGAAGCATGTCACATGTGTGTCCCTGATCTTTGTGACCTCAAGAGTGTTGTATCAGGTTATAAAGGTTATAACTTGGGGGCAATAGTTGCACGTAGGTTGCAGAATAATAGTAGAAGGGCGGATTTATTTGGAGGAATTTATGCAACTCGTGTGGCTAATTTTCTTAATATAGCCCCACGAGAGGGGGATATGATTACACCTCCTCTTTATTTGGATAAACAAGCTATGTTTGATTATGATTTTCTTGAGAGGAATGAACAATTCCTCCATTATCGACTAACCTATGACAGGCGCAATGTCGTCCCTATTACTCTTCCTGCCCCCTACCTTTTTGATTATCAAGCAAAAGGAAGATATGTTGTCACCAGGGAGGAAGCAACTGAATACGAGAGGGGAATGGAGGCAGCTCGCCAACACGCTGCTGCTCAGGAGGCTGTTGCCTCTGCATCTCAGTACAACCACAGTTTTACTTATGGATATCAGCCAGGCGGTCATTGGTATTAAACCAACTTAGGCCAAAAGCCTAAGCTTGGGGGAGTACGTATTTCTCTCCGACTTTACATTCATGTTCACACACTAGTCGTGGGTTCTCATACTCTTTCATTGTATTATCCATGCTAGTTTAAATTTCTTTTTCTAGCTTTCTTCTTGTGTGTTTGATAAACTTTAAGAAAAACCAAAAAAAATAGTTAGTTTAAATTCTATGCTTGTAGTAGAAATTAAAATGAAAACCCAAAAATATTTCTAGTTCTTCTTCTTACTTGTTGGGAGCTTTCCCGTGTAAATAGTTTTATTTTCTTTTCTTTCTTTTGGGGGTCGAGAAGACCATATTGAAAACGCTTAGTGGCTCTCATATGCATGATTGTTTATTTAACTTAGAGCCCATATTACTTGTCTTCTCTTTTCAGTTGAATGCTTGTAGATTCTAGCTTAGTCCAATGCACGTGAAATCTTATTATTATACACATCGTTTGGTCGTGCATGTGAAAGGCAATAATGATGATATATGATGGACTTCTTGGGATGAGAAAAGCTGGTATGAACTCGACCTCTCTTGTTTTTGTAAATATTATGATTCATTGTTCCTGAGTCAGCTATTATGAAGTAAACATATTCACAATGACATCTAGAGATTATAGTTGCTTGTGTCATGCTTGATTAGCTATGAGTTATAATGGTTTACCTTGCATTCCAACATGCTATTAGAATGATTATGATGTGATATGGTGGGATGGTATCCTCCTTTGAATGAATTGAGTGACTCGACTTGGCACATGTCCACGCATGTAGTTGAATCAAATCAACATAGCCTTCACGATATTTATGTTCATGGTGGATTATATCCTAGCCATGCTTGTATTCGATGTAAATTAATTTTAATGCATGTTTACGACTATTGTCGCTCTCTCAGTTGGTCACTTCCCAGTCTTTTGCTAGCCTTCACCTGTACTAAGCGGGAATACTGCTTGTGCATACAAACTCCTTAAACCCCAAAGTTGTTCCATATGAGTCCACTATACCTTCCTATATGCGGCAGAAAATTTGTATGTGCTAAACTCCAAACCTTCAAATGAAATTCTGTTTTGTATGCTCGAGCAGCTCATGTTACAACTAGGGCTGCCTATATCTTCCATGCTAGGTGGGTTATTCTCAAGAGGAGTGGACTCCGCTCCTCATTCACGAGAAAGGGCCGGTAATCGGGATGCCCAGTCCCATGATCCAAAAAGATCAAAGAAAATCAAAATAATTAAACAAAACTCCCCCAGGGCTATTGTTAGTTGGAGGCACCCATTGTTTCGACCAAGCCATGGATTGATGCTTGTTGGTGGTTGGGGGAGTATAAACCTTTACCATTCTGTTTGGGAACTGCCTATAATGCATCTAGTATGGAAGATACAGCCATCTCATAGTTGTTGTGTTGACAACGAGAGTATGCCGCTCAAAATGTTATTTAATCTCTATTTTAAAATTGAGTTCTGGCACCTCTACAAATCCCTGCTTCCCTCTGCGAAGGGACTATCTATTTATTTATTTTTATGTTGAGTCATCACCCTTCTTATTAAAAGGACCCGCTGGAGAGCACATTGTCATTTGCATTCATTACTATTGGTTTATATTGGGTATGACTTGACTGGATCTCTCTTACAATGAATTACAATGTTTAGTCAGTCCTTGATCTTTAAAGGTGCTCTGCATTTATGTTTTGCGGTCTCAGAAAGGGCTAGCGAGATACCATTTTGTTATATCATGTTATAATTATTTTGAGAAAGTGTTGTCATCCGAGTTTTATTATTATGGCTCGCTAGCTGATTATGCTATTGATATGAGTAATTGTGAGACCTATGTGTTATTGTGAGTATGGTTAGTTCATAATATTTGCTGAAACTTGAATGCTGGCTATTCATGTTTAAAACAACAAGAGAAAACAGAGTTTGTAAAAGTTTTTCTTTATCACCTTCAGTTTGTCAACTGAATTGCTTGAGGACAAGCAAAGGTTTAAGCTTGGGGAGTTGATACGTCTCCAACGTATCTACTTTTCCAAACACTTTTGCCCTTGTTTTGGACTCTAACTTGCATGATTTGAATCAAACTAACCCGGACTGACGCTATTTTCAGCAGAACTGCCATGATGTTGTTTTATGTGTAGAAAATAAAAGTTCTCGGAATGTCCTGGAAATCCACGGATGCACTTTTTGGAATTAATAAGAATTTTTGGCCAAAGAATCAAGACCAGGGGGCCCACAGGCTGTCCACGAGACAGGGGGCGCGCCCCCCCTAGGGCGCGGCCTCCTATCTCGTGGGCCCCCTAGACCTCCACCGACCTCAACTCCAACTCCATATATTCACGTTCGGGGAGAAAAAAATCAGAGAGAAAGTTTCATCGTGTTTTATGACACGGAGCTACCGCCAAGCCCTAATCTCTTTCGGGAGGGCTGATCTGGAGTCCGTTCGGGTCTCCGGAGAGGGGGATTCGTCGCCGTCGTCATCATCAACCATCCTCCATCACCAATTTCATGATGCTCACCACCGTGCGTGAGTAACTCCATCGTAGGCTTGCTGGACGGTGATGGGTTGGATGAGATTTACCATGTAATGAAGTTAGTTTTGTTAGGGTTTGATCCCTAGTATCCACTATGTTCTGAGATTGATGTTGCTATGACTTTGCTATGCTTAATGCTTGTCACTAGGGCCGAGTGCCATGATTTCAGATCTGAACCTATTATGTTTTCATGAATATATGTGTGTTCTTGATCCTATCTTGCAAGTCTCTAGTCACCTATTATGTGTTATGATCCGACAACCCCGAAGTGACAATAATCGGGATACTTCTCGGTGATGACTGTAGTTTGAGGAGTTCATCTATTCATTATGTGCTACTGCTTTGTTCCGGCTCTCCATTAAAAGGAGGCCTTAATATCCCTTAGGTTCTGCTAGGACCCCGCTTCAATGAGAGGGTAGGACAAAAGATGTCATGTAAGTTCTTTTCCATAAGCACGTATGACTATTTACGGAATACATGCCTACATTACATAGATGAATTGGAGCTAGTGCTATATCACCCTATGTTATAACTATTGCACGAGGAATCGCATCCGGCATAATTATCCATCACTGATCCATTGCCTACGAGCTTTTAACATATTGTTGTTCGCTTATTTACTTTTCCGTTGCTACTGTTACAACTACTACAAAAACCCAAAAACATTTATCTTTACTTTTGCTACCGTTACTATTATTATCATACCACTTTGGCTACTAAATACTTTGCTGCAGATACTAAGTTATCCAGGTGTGGTTGAATTGACAACTCAACTGTTAATACTCAAGAATATTCTTTGGCTCCCCTTGTGTCGAATCAACAAATTTGGGTTGAATACTTTACCCTCGAAAGCTGTTGCGATGCCCTACACTTGTGGGTTATCATTTCCTGATATGAACTATTTAATAACCCCTTTATTAATTTTCTTTGCCGGCGGGCAGGGCTTGGGAAAATTTCATCAAAGTGACTCCAGGAAAATGGGCAAAAAAGTTGTTTTAGTATCGACCAAAGGTAAGTAATTAAGTAGTACTAGCTAGCTAGCTAGCTACCATCTCTTTAATTCTTGTTTCAATACCATTAATTAATTATCATGCTTGATTAATCATTATCTGATTCAATTTCATTCTCATAAAGGCCCTGAAGTAGGCGCAGGGGAATGATCGTTGTGCATTCTACGTTTGTGAGAACATTCACATGATGGCGTCCAAAGGAGAAGATCTCAAAGACAGGACTGGGTACGTTTGTCAGAACACTATTCACACCATTATCGATATCTAGTCACACAACTAATACACATGCATATTGATCTCCTTCTTAATAGTTCAGAGAGGTGCGGGAGCAGCTCCTACTAGCGGAGCGTATACTAGCACTTCAAGAGGAAATAGCGGGATTTTTGCTCAAGCAGGTCATAGATCCCAAAGGAAAATACTATTACCCGCTACCGCCCCCATGAACCACTTGTCATCGTGCTCCGAAGGCACCAAGGCAAAATGTAGGAGAAATTGTATATGTATATACATGTGTATGTTTGAATAATTAATGTTATTTATATATATATGCGGTTCTACGTACGAGAAAATCTATTTATATATATGCATAACGTGTACAATTTGTAGTATCATAAAATACCAGCAAACAAAAAAGAGTTAAATGGAAAACACAAAATTAATGAAAATAAAACCAAAACACCCCCAAACATTTAGTACCGGTTGGTGTTACCAACCGGTACTAATGGTCTACCAGCACCTAGGCCTGGCTTGTGCCACGTTGTGGCACTTTAGCGTCTGTTCGTGCCGAACCGGTAGTAAAGGGGCGGGGGGCTTTAGTCTCCACTCTTTATTGCCGGTTGTAGAACCGGCACTAAAGGCCCTTACGAACCGGCGCTAAAGCCCGGTTCTGCACTAGTGTACAAGAGATCTTCCTCATCTTTGAGAAGACGCGCAAGAGCACATGCTTCCGAGCTACCATCTCCGGCAAGATCACACCGACATCGACACCATCACCAACAAGAACATAAAGGTCTAGAGCTCAACACCAAGAACTGCTCAAAGACTTCACCATCTCCCTTGGCATCTTTGCCAAGCGACTTCAAGGCATTTTCACCCACGGACATACGACGCTCAAGAGAAGCTCCCCACGGACATAATTGTCCATCAAATTGCTTCTCGCGGTAGAAGAAGCAAATTGCTTCTCGCGGAAGATTCGGCATTTGCCTGCTAGTTGTTGGTTCTATTTTAGAAGGTGTTAGTAAGCTATGAAAATATAACTGAAGAAGAACAAAAAATATCACATGCTACTGTTTTTCTTTCCTGTGAAGTGGATCGTTAATCATTTGCTCATATTCTTTTAGGAAAATGGTGCCGCCACCACCACCACCATGTCGACTGTGCAAGTCAAGGTGCGCCAGCAGCCTTGCAACTAGCAAGCTGTTCAACATCTACTTCCAACCAATTTTTCGTCATGCGGCGGTAAGAAATTATATGAAATGTAACAACTATTTTAATTTTAGTGTTGGCATTACTGCATTGTGTCATTTTGGTTTTTTACACAGATCGTCCCATGCAATGTGAGGTTGAAATTCAACAAGCTGATAGGAGACACTGTGACATTTGAGGCTCCTGGGGGGCTGTACACTATGGAGGTCAAGAAAGGACGCAATATGTCGCAGATTGGAGGAGATGGATGGGCCCGTTTTCTCGCCCGCATGCATCTTACTGGTGGTGAGTCGATCAGCTTCTCCTTCAGAGCAGAAAGACCAAAGCTGGCTGGCATTTATATCAACCTGGTGGAAGATGATGAAGATGATGAAGATGATGAAGATAATGAGGACCCACTCGATGAAGATGATGAGGACCCACTTCATGAAGCCATCATAGCTAAAAGAATGAGGTTGAGCGAGGAGGAGGTGTGCAACCTATGGGACATAATTCCGCCACGTGCTAACTATGTCGGGGTGCCATTAGTGACCCGCCTGACAAGTACCATGGTCGATCGACATGATATGGTATGTTATACTTACAAATGCAAATTATGCGATGATATGCTTAGTGTGGAGTCCAATGATATGTTGTGTGGAATCTAGTCGATGATATGCTTTAGTATAGACTCCGATCACATGCTTATTAGTGTAGAATCTAAGGAACTATTAATAGTGTAGATAATCCATATATACTTATTTGCAAGAGTATGTGCGAGGCAATTTATTAATTGATATGTTTTACTTATTGAGAAATTGGCAAAGAGCCTATCTGTAAGTTATGGTATCGAGCCTGATGAAGAAGGCTCCGCTGGACTATGCCTTACCGCAAGGAGCTCCGTCACAACATGTACTTACCGCATGGACATAGACGGTTGCACACACTTAAACTCGGTTGGGTGGAAGAGATTCCTCGTTCTCAAGAATCTTCGTCTTGGACAGGCAATCCTAATTACTATCAGGAACACCCACCACCCAGGCTTGAGGATGATGATCGTCGTCGATATCATCTAGAACTACATATGTGTGTGTCGCTATATCATCTAGAACTACATATGATGATTATCGTCGATATCATCTAGAACTACATATGATGATCCTCGTCGATATCATCTAGAACTACATATGATGATCGTTGTCGATATGACCTAGTACTGCTTGAGGATGCATGTTGACTATATATGAAATTGTTATCAAGTACTCCCTCCGTTCCAAATTACTCATCGTGGTTTGAACTAAAACCACGACGAGTAATTTGGAATGGAGGGAGTACTACCTCGTACCTATAATACTTTATGAAATTGATATCTAGTAGTACTTAGTATCTGGAAATTGGAGTTTATT
>NC_041385.1:848112038-848146181 GCF_002162155.2 Triticum dicoccoides | reverse complement strand
TGATGAAAGATATAGAAGTAGCGAGGGGCTAGGAAACTGCTACAGCTAATTAATAGTAGCGCATTCCAGAAAAGCGCTGCTGATATAGTACTAGTAGTAGTAGCGCGGGTGCGGACCGTGCTACTACTAATATTTAGCTGTAGCGCCATAGTAGTAGCGCGGCTGCCCGCGCTATTGATAGCCTCAAAACCCGCGCTACTACTAGGGTTGTCCCTAGTAGTGGATGCTTATCTTGTGCTAACTCTCACGTGCACATACACATCAAGATGGATGATGTGTACATTTACCATGCACACAATTTCTTTGGTTTGTGTCTCTTTTGTGTAGGTACCCATATATACTTGTCAACCTCACAATCCCATGAGTTGACAAAACGAGCTCTAGAGAGCAACGATGACTTGGGATCGCTTGAATTGGCTTTCACACCGTTCCCATCACACAACGACTTCACGTATTTCTTCTACATGGCCTTCACATGGTTATGGGTTATTGTCCACTACATATTCTATGCCCATCTTGCCATGTTCACTTTGCATGATATGCTCATTCCTATGCCTTTGACATGTATTAGTGACCCATGCTTTGCATTACACATGATTCATGATTCTCATACTTGTGTGTGTATTTGCAAGCTTGGTGGAGATATCACTTGTTATTTCCATGTTCCACTTGTGACCCATCCCTACGATGACACTATGATCTTGCTTTGTGCTCGTTCTTGCGATATGTCATGTGCATTGCCTATGCTTCCTACTTTCTCATATGACATGATTGACATGATTTCCCCTAGTGCGTTGCATCTTTGCTCCACTAGTTTGCACGGCTTGATTACTATGCTTGATTATGTTGTGTCTCCTTGTGTTGCCTCTATGATGCTAGACGATTTACCATGTGTTGAGTGCAACTACGCCTTTAGTCTTGATAATGAGTTTGCCCCCATAGCGTTCTCACATATGATTGGGATTTTGACATATTTCTTGTGAAGCATGCTTGTCTTCCTTCTTTGCACTATATGCATTCTTCCATGAACATAAAGATTGTTGCATCATATTCTTCATGCACTTTTACTACTAATGGTTATGTGCAAGAGAAGAGAACCATCACGATCAATGATGTGTTTATCTACCATGCGCATATGCTCTTTGTTTTGTTGTGTGCATGTGCAGGATACTTGGACTTCATGTCGACTTCCACTTCACGTGAGTTGACCATTCAAGCTCTTGAGAGCGAGCCTCATACATTCTACCATGACTCGCTCGTACGCCACATTTCCTACCACTTCGGCATTGTAAAAGACGCACAAGGACATGCCTTCAAGGTGATATCCTTCTCTTTTGAGAACCCCCAAATCATGAGCATGGATATTGATGATCATAATACTTGTGTTACTGGCACCACGAGACTTATTGGTCATCTTGGACCACTTGATCGCGCACTTGTTAGAGATCTTGCTTTGATTGCCATTTTCACAGTTCCATGCATCATGATATATTTGGCTTGTGTGTTGCATCCAATTCTTGGATTAGTTGCTCCTATCACATGTTTGGTTGCAACGATATCACTTCTTCACATATACCATGTCCCATTGCTTGTCACATGCTTGCCTTGATTGCCTCACACATGATGAACAATTGCTCTTTCTATTCTGTTTAGTGCCACACTATATTCCCTATGCCCTATGCACATTATGCTTGGATTGTCTTGCACTTGACCCATGTGTTTAGACACTTCATTTTATTTGGTATTGTGAATGCTTCTTATGCCTACCATCGACCATTTATCGAGCGCTTTATGCATGATTTCTATGACCTTGAGGTAGATTCTTATTCTCTTGTGACACATACTTGCATCACTACCTCACATTTACATGCTTGTTTCCATGACAACCTTGATTTTTCTCAATTGATACGCTTACATGGCATGTCACAATCCTTTGTCACACCACATGCTTTGCTTGATGACGAGACTTGTTGGGTGAGTCACCTCTTGAATGCTTGGTTTTGTACTAACGCTAACCACATTTGTTTTTCTAAGTGTTTGTTGTTCTTGCTTCCTTTGAGGGAATCACAAGACGGTGCGACATTGGAGAGTGCCCACTTCAAGCTTGAAGATGATGACTACTTGGTGAACGTCCACTTTTACATGGCCAAGCCATCTCTTTCCCGTGGTGATTTGGTTTTGATCCGAGGTCGGATCTCTCCCAAGGGAGGGGAGATGATGCAGAGCATCCTACGGACATCACCATGTCAAGTGTCCATTTGGTAAGTGATACGTGCCACATCTACTTCACGTACACAAAGGTGAATTATCTCCTTTACACGTGTTCACTTGACCCATTCAAGGATGGTATACTACTTGACATTCCTATCGCTTGCATGCATAGGTATTGCCGGAGCCTCACGGACGACGATGAGGAGTACAAGTGCCAAGGTACAACTACACCATCCGCGAGGGAAGCGTGGAAATGAAGACGCAAGAAGATGAGCTGCCAAATAAGCTACAACGAGCGGACGTGCAGCCCCCACCGGATGACCGGCCAGCGAGCGGACGTTGGGCCTCCACCGGGCGACCGACGCCTGAAGCCCAGCCAACTCAAGCTACCGCACCCCCCAGCGAGCGGACGTCTGGCCGCTGCGAGTGGACGTTCGGCCGATAATATTAACAGAAGTCCGAAGATACCGGATGTCCGGTGCCTCTTCAGCAGAACGGATTTAGTGGACGTCCGGCGACTAGCGGACGTCCGGTCTCCCATGAGCCACTGGACGACCGGTACCCACCGGACGTCCGGTAACTGCCTGTGCGCAGCCGTGGGCCTTTGGCCTTGTATCCCTTCCCACTTACCCTTTCGCCCACTTAGACTATAAATACCCCCTACCTCCTCCTAGCTAGGGTTAGCAAAGTGATAGCTCATTTGTATGTGCGCTTTGCTCCTACCTTCCTCTACTCTTGAGAGAGAGAGAGAGAGAGAGAGAGAGAGAGAGAGAGATACCACTAGTCCCATGGAGTTCAAGACCTCCATGTGAGAAGATCATGTGGGATATATCGTCCAGACCCCTCATGGGAAGATCTGTCTCGGATGCCATCAACACCTCCTATTGGAGATGAACTCTACCTTGTATCTTTCCCTCTGTTGTTCATGTACCTTGTGATCTTGTGTGTTTGATTGTGTAGTGGATGTGTGATTGGCCTTGTTCTTGAGTCTTTCCCCTTGTGATTTCTCCCCGTTCTTCCCTGTATTCATCGTGTTCTTTGAGAGAATCCACTCCAATTGTGAAAGATCCACCTACGCCGGGTTAGCCCCGCATCACACGAGATCTTTGCTAATGGCATTTGTAAAGCTGTCACCATCAATTATCAACTTGCAAGCACGATTCTTGATCTTACGCTGTGTTTTAAAAACACTCCACCGCTGCCCCTTAGCATTATCATCCTCTTTTACCTTCTCTACCAAAAGATTCAGACCCTTTATTGGTGCATCCACTTCTTTTAATTCTTGTAGCTCTTCTCTACTTTTCCGCAAACGATTTTTCCAATATGCGGAGAACACATCCGTTGGCATGGGAATAAAACAAACTTGTTGGCCCTTCCATGATAGAGAATAAATATTTTTCTTGGCATCCCGAACAGCCCCAACATGCTTGCACCATGGGTTCCCAAGTAATAGGTGGCATGACACCATGGTCACAGGACAAATGAAAAAAAAATCCGCACAACAGTATTTTCCCAAATCAAAAATTAGCAAAATCTGATGAGTAACTTTGATTTCACCTTTGAACCACTTCAGCATGTACGGTCTTTCAAGAGGTGTCATATTCAGCCCCAATTCTTTCACCACCTCGGTGCTCACCATGTTGACCGTACAACCTTCATCAATCGTCAAGTTAACACACCGCTCCTTCACAAGGCAACGGGTGTGAAAAAGAACAACCTCGCCGATGCCTTCCTCCTCCATCAATATGTTCCCACTCAACATGTCAATGCTCGCCTCCGTAGATGATATTGAAACTAAGTCGATGTGACTAACCTTAGCTCTGAATACCACTTGATGAGGCACAAATGAGCGAGACGCTAATTCGTGTGTGTACACTAGTGCAGAACCGGGCTATAGCACCGGTTCGTAAGGGCCTTTAGTGCCGGTTCTGTAACCAGCACTAAAGGGTGGGGACTGTCCCCCCCCCCTTTAGTACCGGTTCTGCACGAACCACCGCTAAAGGGCCACCACGTGGCACGAGCCAGGGCCGGGTGTGGGGAGACCTTTAGTACCAGTTGGTAACACCAACCGGTACTGAATATTTTGTGGGTTTTTGGTTTTATTATTTATTTTTCCTTTAATTTTGTGTTTTACATTTAATTCTTTTTCGTTTGCTGGTATATTACGATACTACATATTGTACACGCTATGCATATATATAAATAGAATTTCTCGTACAACCGGTTATTCACACATACACATGTATATATATACAGTTTTTCCTACTTGTTGCCTTCAGAGCCAGTGGCATTTGCCTTGGTGCCTTCGGAGCATGATGACAATTAAGAGTGGTTTATTGGGGCGGTAGCTCGTAATAGAATTCCCCTTTGGGATCTATGACCTGGTCGAGCAAAAGTCCCGCTATTTCCTCTTAAAGTGCTCGTATGTGCTCCTCTGGTAGGAGCTTCTCCTGCACCGATTCGAACTGTTAAGAAGGAGATCAATATGCATGTGTATTAGTTATGTGACTAGATATCGATAATGATGTAAAAATTGTGAATATTTTTCTGTCAAACGTACCCATAGCTATTTATCAGTTTTGGTCCTTTCGGACGTCATCATGCGAATGTTCTCGAAAACGTAGTATGCACACACATCAGTCCGCTGCGCCTGCTTCAGGGCCTTTACACAATTAGAATTTAATCAGATAATAATTAATCAAGCATGATAATTAAAGGTATTGAAACTAGAATTAAAGAGATGCATGGTAGCTAGCTAGTACTACTTAATTAATCATAACTTGGGTCGAAACCAATACAGCCTTCCTCTCCATTCGCCTAGAACCTCTTTCGAATTCCTGAACTTTTCCCAATCCTTGCCGGCCGGCAAAGAAAATGAATAAAAAGTTGTTAAATAGTTGATAACCCACAAGTGTAGGGCATCACAACAGCTTTCGAGGGTAAAGTATTCAACCAAGTTTATTGATTCGACACAAGGGGAGCCAAAGAATATTCTTGAGTATTAGCAGTTGAGTTGTCAATTCAACCACACCTGGATAACTTAGTATCTGCAGCAAAGTATTTAGTAGCAAAGTAGTATGATAATAAAGGTAAAGATAGCAAAAGTAGTATTTTTGGGTTTTGTAGTGATTGTAACAATAGCAATGGAAAGTAAATAAGCGAAACACAAGATGTGAAAACCTATAACATAGGGTTACACAGAACTAGCTCCAGTTCATCAATGTAGTGTAGGCATGTATTCCGTAAATAGTCATACGTGCTTATGTAAAGGAACTTGCATGACATATCTTGTCCTACCGTCCCGTGGCAGCGGGGTCCTAGTGGAAACTAAGGGATATTAAGGCCTCCTTTTAATAGAGAAACGAAACAAAGCATTAGCACATAGTGAATACATGAACTCCTCAAACTATGGTCATCACCGAGAATTATCCTGATTATTGTCACTTCGGGGCTGTCGGATCATAACACATAATAGGTGACTATAGACTTGCAAGATAGGATCAAGAACACACATATATTCATGAAAACAAAATAGGTTCAGATCTCGTGCCCTAGTGACAAGCATTAAGCAAAGCAAAGTCATAGCAACATCAATCTCAGAACATAGTGGATACTAGGGATCAAACCCTAACAAAACTAACTTGATTACATAGTAAATCTCATCCAACCCATCACCGTCTAGCAAGCCTACGATGGAATTACTCACGCACGGCGGTGAGCATCATGAAAATTGGTGACGGGGGATGGTTGATGATGACGACGGCGACGAATCCCCCTCTCCGGAGCCCCGAACGGACTCCAGATCAGCCCTCCCGAGAGAGATTAGGGCTTGGCGGCGGCTCCGTATCGTAAACCGTGATGAAACTTCCTCTCTGATTTTTTTCTCCGTCAGACGGAATATATGGAGTTGGAGTTGAGGTCGGCGGAGCCTCAGGGGGCCCACGAGACAGGGGGCGCGCCCAGTGGGGAGGGCGCTCCCCCCACCCTCATGGACAGGGTGTGGCCCCCTGGTCTTGATTCTTTCCCCAGTATTTTTTATATTTTCCAAAAAGTGCCTCCGTGGATTTTCAGGACATTCCGAGAACTTTTGTTTTCTACACATAAAACAACATCATGGCAGTTCTGCTGAAAACAGTGTCAGTCCGGGTTAGTTTCATTCAAATGATGCAAGTTAGAGTCCAAAACAAGGGCAAAAGTGTTTGGAAAAGTAGATACGTTGGAGACGTATCAACTCCCCCAAGCTTAAACCTTTGCTCGTCCTCAAGCAATTCAGTTGATAAACTGAAAGTGATAAAGAAAAACTTTTACAAAGTCTGTTTGCTCTTGTTGTTGTAAACATGAAAAGCAAGCATTCAGGTTTCAGCAAATATTACGAACTAACCATACTCACAATAACACCTCGGTCTCACTATTACTCATATCAATAGCATAATCAGCTAGCGAGCCATAATAATAAAACTCGGATGACAACACTTTATCAAAACAATCATAACATGATATAACAAAATGGTATCTCGCTAGCCCTTTCTGAGACCGCAAAACATAAATGCAGAGCACCTTTAAAGACCAAGGACTGACTAAACATTGTAATTCATGGTAAAAGAGATCCGGTCAAGTCATACCCAATATAAACCAATAATAATGAATGCAAATGACATTGTGCTCTCTAGCGGGTGCTTTTTAATAAGAAGGGTGATGACTCAACATAAAAGTAAATAGATAGGCCCTTCGCAGAGGGAAGCAGGGATTTGTAGAGGTGCCAGAGCTCGATTTTGAAATAGAGATTGAATAACATTTTGAGCAGCATACTTTTGCTGTCAATGCAACAACTATGAGATGGCTATATCTTCCAAACTACTTGCATTATAGGCAGTTCCCAAACAGAATGGTAAAGGTTTATACTCCCCCAACCACCAACAAGCATCAATCCATGGCTTGCTCGAAACAACGAGTGCCTCCAACCAACAACAGCCCTAGGGGAGTTTTGTTTAATTATTTGATTTTCTTTGATCTTTTTGGATCATGGGACTAGGCATCCCGGTTACCGGCCCTTTCTCGTGAGTGAGGACCAGAGTGCACTCCTCTGTAGAATAACCCACCTAGCATGGAAGATATAGGCATCCCTAGTTGTAACATGAGCTGCTCGAGCATACAAAACAGAATTTCATTTGAAGGTTTGGAGTATGGAACATACAAATTTACTTGGAACGGCAGGTAAATACCGCATATAGGAAGGTATGGTGGACTCATATGGAACAACTTTGGGGTTTATGGAGTTTGGATGCACATGCAGTATTCCCGCTTAGTGTAGGTGAAGGCTAGCAAAAGACTGGGAGGCGACCAACTGAGAGAGCGACAACAGTCATAAACATGCATTAAAATTAATTTACACAGAGTACAAGCATGAGTAGGATATAATCTACCATGAAAATAAATATCATGAAGGCTATGTTGATTTGTTTCAACTACATGTGTGAACATGTGCCAAGTCAAGTCACTCAATTCATTCTAAGGAGGATACCATCCCATCATACCACATCATAATCATTCTAATAGCATGTTGGCACGCAAGGTAAACCATTATAACTCATAGCTAATCAAGCATGGCACAAGCAACTATAATATCTAAATGTCATTGCAAATATGTTTACTTCATAATAAGCTGCATCAGAAACAATGAACTCATCATATTTACAAAAACAAGAGAGGTCGAGTTCATACCATCTTTTCTCATCTCAACCAGTCCATCATATATCGTCATTATTGCCTTTCACTTGCACGACCGAACGATGTGTATAATAATAATAGTGCACGTGCATTGGACTAAGCTGAAATCTGCAAGCATTCAACTCAAAAGAGAGGACAAGATAACAAGGACTCTAAGTTAAATAAACAATCTTGCAAATGAGATCCAGAAAACATTTTCAATATGGTCTTCTACTATCGACCCCCAAAGAAAATAAAATAAAATAAAACTATTTACACGGGAAAGCTCCCAACAAGTAAAAGAAGAATGAGAAATCTTTTTGGGTTTTCATTTTAATTCTACTACAAGCATGGAAATTAAGCTAACTAATTTTTTTGATTTTTTCTTAAGGTTTATCAAACACACAAGAAGAAAGCTAGAAAAAGGAAATTAAACTAGCATGGATAATACAATAAAAGAGTATGAGCACCAACGACTAGAATAGTGTGTGAACATGAATGTAAAGTCGGTGAGAAATACGTACTCCCCCAAGCTTAGGCTTTTGGCCTAAGTTGGTCTAGTACCAAGGACCGCCTGGTTGATATCCGTAGTTGTAGCTGGGGTCGTACTGCGATGCAGCAGCAACCGCCTCCTGAGCTGCGGCATGTTAGAGAGCTGCCTCCGCTCTCCCCTCGTGTTCAGCTGCTTCCTCCTTGGTAACAACATATCTTCCTTTTTCCTGATAATCAAAAAGGTGAGGAGCAGGAAGAGTAACATGGACGACGTTGCGTCTGTTATAGATTAGTCAATAATGGAGGAATTGTTCATTCCTCCAAGAAAATGATGGTTGACCATAGCTTCATAATCTAAATAAGCAAGAGGTATCATCACATCCCCCTCTCGTGGGGCTATACCAAGATAATTAGCCACACGGGTTACATAAATTCCTCCAAATAAATCTCCAGCTCTACCATTATTCTGCAACCTACGTGCAACTACTGCCCCCAAGTAAAACCTTTATAACCTAACACAGCACTCTTGAGGACACAAAGATCAGGGACACACATATGATATGCTTCATCTTTACCATTAATGCATCTACCAATGAAGAGAACAATATAATGTATAGTGGGAAATCGAATGCTCCCTATGGTAGCTTGTGAAATGTCCCTGGATTCTCCCACAGTAATACTAGCAAGGAAATCTCTAAATTCAGATTTGTGAGGATCATTAATATTACCCCACTGTGGAAGTTTGCAAGCTGTTGTAAAATTCTCTAAGTCCTTGGTATAAGATGTATCATAAATATCAAATAGGACACTAGGAGAATTACGCGTACAGTTATATTTAAACCTCCGCACAAAGGAATCAGTCAATTGATAGTACTAAGTACACTTATCTTGTAAGAAGTCCTCCAGCTCAGCATTACGCACACACACATCAAATTCCTCCTTAAAGCCTGCTTCGACCATAAAATCATCGGATGGCCATTCACAAGCTCGAACATCTGCGTCCCTCGGTAATTCAACATCTTGCTCACGTATAGCAATCTTGGGTCCTTTCTTTACCGAGGAACCACCTTGGTACATTCTCCTAGACATAATTCTTTTTCTGAAAAATTTCTGAAATTTTAGTAACTTCAAAATAAAAGTGAATAAAACTAAACAAGATTGATAGCAACTACTCCTACAAGTGCCTAGAGCCTATATCATGCATTAGAATCGCTTGGGACCTCATAAATTCAATGTGCAAGCTCAAGAACATGGTCACCTATGCAGCAAAAATTTGCAATGAATAAAACACTAGAACAAAAACTAATTGGATCAATGGAGAATCCACATACCAAGCAACAATCTCCCAAAGCAGTTTTGTGAATGGAGCTTTGAGCTATGAGATCGAAAATCGCAGCAAAATGAGCTAGAACTCGTGCTTGAGCTGGATGGGGATTTTTTGGGTATAAGATGGAGTGTGTGGGTGCTGGCATAAGTGGAGGGGGGCCACCAGGGGCCCACGAGACGGGGAGCACGCCCAGGGGGTGGGCGCGCCGCCCACTCTCGTGGCCTGGTGCTTGCCCCTCCTGCAGTGATTTTAGTGCCTAAAATCTTCAAATATTGCATAAAAATCATATTAAATTTGCAGGGCATTTGGAGCACTTTTATTTTTGGGATATTTTTTATTGCATGGATAATTCAGAAAATAGACAGATAATACTATTTTTACTTTATTTATTCTAAATAACAGAAAGTAAAAAGAGGGTACAGAAGGTTGTGCCTTCTAGTTTCATCCATCTCGTGATCATCAAAATGAATCCACTAACAAGGTTGATCAAGTCTTGTTAACAAACTCATTCCGAATAACACGGAACCGGAGAAATTTCGAATAACACTAAGTTACCTCAACGGGGATATGAAAATCCCCAACAATAAGAATATCATACTTTTTCTTGACAGTAGGGAGAGGAAATTCAAAACCTCCAATAATGATAGTTGGACCTTTTCCAATAGAATTGATGCTATGGACTTGAGATTGTTTCCTCGGAAAGTGTACCATATGCTCATTACCATTAATGTGAAAAGTGACATTGCCTTTGTTGCAATCAATAATAGCCTCTGCAGTATTTAAAAAGGGTCTACCAAGGATAATCGACATACTATCGTCCTAGGGAATATGAAGAATAACAAAGTTCGTTAAGATAGTGACATTTGCAACCACAACAGGAACATCCTCAAAAATACCGACAGGTATAGCAGTTGATTTATCAGCCATTTGCAAAGATATTTTAGTAGGTGTCAACTTAATCGATTCAAGTCTACGATATAAAGAGAGAGGCATAACACTAACAACGGCTCCAAGATCACATAAAGCAGTTATAACATAATTTCTTTTAATGGAGCATGGTATAGTTGGTACACCCGGATCTCCAAGTTTCTTTGGTATTCCACCCTTAAAAGTGTAATTAGCAAGCATGGTGGAAATTTCAGCTTCCGGTATCTTTCTTTTGTTTGTAATGATATCCTTCATATATTTAGCATAAGGATTTATTTTGAGCATATTAGTTAAGCGCATACGTATGAAAATAGGTCTAATCATTTCAGCAAAGCGCTCAAAATCCTCATCATCCTTTGTCTTGGATGGTTTAGGAGGAGAGGGCATGGGTTTCTGAACCCATGGTTCTCTTTCTCTACCGTGCTTCCTAGCAACAAAATCCCTCTTATCATAACGTTGATTCTTTGATTGTGGGCCATCAAGATCAACAGCAGGTTCAATCTCTATTTCGTTGTTTTTGCTAGGTTGAGCGTCAACATGAACATTATCATTAACATTATCACTAGGTTCATGTTCATCACCTGATTGTGTTTCAGCATCAGAAATAGAAATATCATTGGGATTCTTAGGTGTGTCTACAGTAGGTTCACTAGAAGCATGCAAGGTCCTATTGTTTTTCTTTTTATTCTTTTTAGAAGAACTAGGTGCCTCTAAATTATTTTTCTGAGAATCTTGCTCGATTCTCTTAGGGTGGCCTTCAGGATACAAAGGTTCCTGAGTCATTCTACCAGTTCTAGTAGCCACTGTAACAGCAAAGTCATTTTTATTATTTAATTCATCAAGCAAATTATTTTGAGCTTTAAGTACTTGCTCAGCTTGAGTAGCGACCATAGAAGCATATTTGCTAACGAGTTTGAGTTCACCTTTAACTCTAGCCATATTATCGCTCGCACGTCCTATCTCGAAAGTATTATTCTTTAACTCTCTACCAACATGAGCATTAAAACTTTCTTGTCTAGCCATAAAGTCATCAAATTCATCTAAGCATGGGCTATGAAATTTAGTAGAGGGAATTTCAACTTTATCATATCTATAGAGAGAATTTACCTTTACTACCTGTGTCGGGTTAGGTAGACTGGAATTGGCTCTATGAGGAATTTATGTTTACTATCATATCTATAGAGAGAATTTACGTTTATCATATCTATGAGGAATTGCCTATGGAATTGGCTCAGGAAGAGTCCAATTATTTTCATTAGTCAACATATTATTCAATAGTAATTCAGCTTCGTTGACTATTCTTTCCCTGAAAACACAACCAGCACAACTATCCAAGTAGTCCTTGGAAGCATCGGTTAGTCCATTATAAAAGATATCAAGTATTTCATTTTTCTTGAGAGGATGATCAGGCAAAGCATTAAGTAATCGGAGAAGCCTCCCCCAATCTTGTGGGAGACTCTCTTCTTTGATTTGCACAAAATTATATATTTCCCGCAAGGCAGCTTGTTTCTTATGAGCAGTGAAATATTCACCAGAGAAGTAATAAATCATATCCTAGGGACTACGCACACAACCAGGAGCAAGAGAATTATACCAAGTCTTAGCATCACCATTTAATGAGAACGGAAATATCTTAAGAATATAAAAATAGCGAGATTTATCATCATGAGTAAACAAGGTGGCTATATCATTCAACTTGGTAAGATGTGCCACAACAATTTCAGATTCAAGGCCATAAAAAGGATCAAATTCAACTAAAGTAATAATTTCAGGATCAACAGAGAATTCACAATCCTTATCAGTAACACAGATAGGTTAAGTAGCAAAAGCAGGGTCAGGTTTCATTCTAGCATAAGAGACTGCTCCTTCCATTTAGCTAATAACTTCTAAAGATCATAACTATCATTGCAAGCAAAGATAGCTCTAGGAGCTTCTTCATTCATAACATAACCCTCGGGAACAACGGGTAATTCATAATCATTCGGAGAACTTTCATCATCACTATCATCGATAATAGCATCTTCAATAATTTCATTCCCTCTAACCCTAGCAAGTTGTTCATCAAGAAATTCACCTAATGGCAAAGTAGTATCACGCAGAGAAGTAGTTTCATCATAAGTATTATGTATAGCAGAAGTGGCATCATCAATAACATGCGACATATCAGAATTCATAGCAGTAGCAGGTTTAGGTGTCGCAAGCTTACTCAAAATAGAAGGAGAATCTAGTGTAGAGCTAGATGGTAGTTCCTTACCTCCCCTCGTAGTTGAGGGATAAATCGTAGTTTTCGCATCTTTCAAGTTCTTTATAGTGATCAATAGCTATGCTCCCCGGCAACGGCGCCAGAAATTAGTCTTGATAACCCACAAGTGTAGGGGATCGCAACAGCTTTCGAGGGTAAAGTATTCAACCCAAAGTTATTGATTCGACACAAGTGGAGCCAAAGAATATTCTTGAGTATTAGCAGTTGAGTTGTCAATTCAACCACACCTGGATAACTTAGTATCTGCAGCAAAGTATTTAGTAGCAAAGTAGTATGATAATAAATGTAACGATAGCAAAAGTAATATTTTTCGGTTTTGCAGTGATTGTAACAATAGCAACGGAAAAGTAAATAAGCGAAACACAAGATGTGAAAAGCTCGTAGGAAATGGATCAATGATGGATTATTATGTTGGATGCGATTCCTCATGTAATAGCTATAACATAGGGTGACAACGAACTTGCTCCAGATCATCAATGTAATGTAGGCATGTATTCCGTAAATAGTCATATGTGCTTATGCAAAAGAACTTGCATGACATCTTCTGAACTACGCTCCCGTGGCAGCGGGGTCCTAGTGGAAACTAAGGGATATTAAGGCCTCCTTTTAATAGAGAACCGGAACAAAGCATTAGCAGATAGTGAATATATGAACTCCTCAAACTATGGTCATCACTGAGAAGTATGTCGATTATTGTCACTTCGGGGTTGTCGGATCATAACACATAATAGGTGACTATAAACTTGCAAGATAGGATCAAGAACACACATATATTCATGAAAACATAATAGGTTCAGATCTGAAATCATGGCACTCGGGCCCTAGTGACAAGCATTAAGCATAGCAAAGTCATAGCAACATCAATCTCAGAACATAGTGGATACTAGGGATCAAACCCTAACAAAACTACCTTTATTACATGGTAAATCGCATCCAACCCATCACCGTCCAGCAAGCCTACGATGGAATTACTCCCGCACGGCGGTGATCATCATGAAATTGGTGATGGAGGATGGTTGATGATGACGACGGCGATGAATCCCCCTCTCCGGAGCCCCGAACGGACTCCAGATCAGCCCTCCTGAGGGAGATTAGGGCTTGGCGGCGGCTTTGCATCATAAAACGCGATGAAACTTTCTCTATGACTTTTTTCTCCGTGAGACGGAATATATGGAGTTCGAGTTAACGTCGGCGGAGCCTCAGGGGGCCCACGAGACAGGGGGGCACCCAGGGGGGAGGGCGTGGCCCCCACCCTCGTGGACAGGGAGTGGACCCCCTGGTCTTGATTCTTTTGGCAGTATTTTTTATATTTTCCAAAAAGTGCCTCCGTGGATTTTCAGGACATTCCAAGAACTTTTGTTTTCTACACATAAAACAACATCATGGCAGTTCTGCTGAAAATAGCGGCAGTCCGGGTTAGTTTCATTCAAATCATGCAAGTTATAGTCCAAAACAAGGGCAAAAGTGTTTGGAAAAGTAGATACGTTGGAGATGTATCAATAGTTGATATCAGGAAATGACGAACTAAACAGGCCGACATATAGTTAATAATGATTGAAATTACTTGTCGACTATCCCCTTCATGATTGTGCAGTCTTTCTTTTTTTAAAGTAGTGAATCCAGTACTTCAATTGTTCCTTCGTCAACTTTAATGATCAACAAGATCCAATGGAAACTGCATGCACACGTTTGCATGTCTTAATTAAGCGGGCATGTGCATAACACTCATCATTGATAGTAATAATTATTAACATCTAGCTAGCTAGTAAGTAAAAACAGAATTTGTAGTACCAGACAGTATGACTCACAGGAAGTTGTAAGGAAGTAGTATATCTTCATTGGTCCAGGGGAACGCCACCAAAGGAGCTCAGGGTCGACGACGGGACCCTGGTTCCTCACCAAGCGGCGAGCCCCTGAGGTAGCACCTCCTAGTGCTAGCCCGGCGGAGCCCAGTCCCGGACATGGGTCCTCTGAAGCAGGACGTCGTCGCGAACGGGTCGACGGCGAGGATGCGGGCCGGGCATCATCGAGAACAAATACGATATGCCACAAAAGTATCATTTTTTAAATGATTGGATTGTGATTTCTTATATGAAAATTCTAAATTTCTATAACTAAAATTATAAGAAACTAAAAACTAACATTTCTATAACATTTCTAACATTTCTGTGACAATTTGAAATTAATCTTATTCATCTAGCTAAAACTAACATTTCTATAACATATTTCTAACATTTCTATATACTATTTGACATTAATATAATCTAATTAATTAATTCATCTAAAACATTTGTATAAAAAACAGAAAAAATAGAAAAAGCTAAAAACTAAAAACTAAAAACATAATTGTGTGTGTGTGTGGGCGCGCACGCGTGTGTCTGTGTGTGTGCGTGTGTGTGTGCGCGCGCGCACGGGCACGTGTGCACCTACGGCACCGGCGGCGCGGCAGCTTCGATTGGAGGGAGGAGAGGGGCCGGGGAGAGTGGCTCACAGCGCGGGCGAGGTCGAGGTGACGGCGACGGATGGTGATGGTCGGTGACGGGGACGGCGACGAGGGGCGATGGAGATAGTGACAGGCATGGAGACGAGGGGCGGTGGCGACGGCGACGGGGACGGCGATGGACGGTGACGGGGACGACGACGGGGGCGGCGACGAGGGGCGGCGGCGACGGGGCAGAGGAGAAGAAGCAGAGGGAGAGATGAGAAACTGACAAAATTTTGAAGTGTTTTCTTATATAGAACCACCCTTTAGTACCGGTTGGAGCCACCAACCGGTACTAAAGGGCTGTTTTGGCCAGGCGAAGTGGCGGGAAGCGCACCCCCTTTAGTACCGGGTGGTGGCTACAACAGGTACTAAAGACCCTCCCCCTTTAGTACCGGTTGGAGCCACCACCCGGTACTAAAGGTGCGGCCTGGCGTAGGTACGGTGCGGGCAAGTTTAGTCCCACCTCGCTAGCCGAGGGGCGCCCGGACCTGTTTAAAAGCCCCGGCGCGGCTGCTCTCTCGAACTCCTCCCTATAGCAGGCTTCTGAGCCAAACTCTGCCGCTCTGCCCCGTGGGCCTACTGGGCATTGCGGGCCTGCATCCTGGCCCAACTACAGGTTGGGTTACTAGTCGTATGCAGGCTGTTGTGGCTCAGTAGGTGGGCTTTTTTATTTAGTTTTTGTCTAAAAAAATTTAGTTTTTTTGTTTTCTACTTTATTTATTTTCATTTATTTATTTCTGAATATTTTTTCTTTAGGTACAAAAAGTTACAAACTTTTTGTTAGTGCCAGTAGTTTACAAATTTGAATAGTTTAAATTTGAATTATTTGTCGAACTAATTTGTAGATGAAGTTCATCCAGTTTTTGCACATAAAATTTCTTCGCGTTTCAAATACCAAAACACATAAGTACCCTAACAATTACAAAGATTCTCTACGGTTTGTTCGAAGCGGCACTTTCCATATATATAAGTCCGGAAAGTCATTACAGAAGAAAGTGATAACGGTGAAGCCTATCACATCCCAGAGTGGGATCTTAGGGAGTGAAACTTTTTCTTCGCGTGTGTCCCTTTGGGCCGTAACCATGGACAATCTTCATCATTTAACTGGATGCTCGGATCAATATTCACTGTGAATGGAGCAATTTCATCAAACTTCTCATAATCTTGTGACATGTCTGTCTTGTTATCCACTCCCATGATGTTTCTTTTCCCTGAAAGAACTATGTGGCGCTTTGGCTCATCATATGATGCATTCGCTGCCGTATCTTTTCTTTTTCTCGGCCTGGTAGACATGTCTTTCACATAGAAAATCTGCGCCACATCATTGGCTAGGATGAATGGTTCGTCTGCATACGCAAGATTGTTGAGATCCATTGTTGTCATTCCGTACTGCAGGTCTTCCGTTACCCCGCCTCGTGTCATATTGACCAATTTGCACCGAAACAAAGGGACCTTCTGACCAACTCCATAGTTAAGTTCCCATATGTCCTTTATGTAACTATAATATGTTTCCTTTCCCATGTTGGTTGTTGCATCAAAGTGGACACCATTGTTTTGGTTGGTGCTCTTCTTATCTTGGGCGATCGTGTAAAATCTAATCCCATTTATCTCGTACCTTTTGAAAGTCATTATATTCGAAGATGGTAAATGGGACAACAAGTACAAGTCATCTTCAATATCGCCATCATGCATGGCCGTGTCTGCAACCAACCAGCGAATGTCCTCGGTTTTTCACGTGTAACCCAATCGTCAGACTGCTTTGGGTGTTTGGAGTGTAGAAAATTCTTGTGTTCCTCCATATACGGAGCCACCAAGGTGAAATTCTATAGAACTGTGTAGTGTGCTTCAGTGAGAGAATGCCCGTCCATACATATTATTTGATCCCCTCCTAGCGTGCCTTTTCCATCCAGTCTGCCCTTATGCCGCGATTCAGGAACACCAATCGGCTTAAGGTTAGGAATAAAGTCAATACAAAACTCAATGACCTCCTAATTTTCATAGACCTTCAAGATGCTTCCTTCTGGCCTAGCACGGTTATGAACATATTTCTTCAAGACTCCCATGAACCTCTGAAAGGGGAACATATTGTGTAGAAATACAGGACCCAAAATGTTAATCTCTTCGCAAAGGTGAACTAGGACGTGCGTCATGATGTTGAAGAAGAATAGTGCGAACACCAACTCGAAACTGACTAGACATTGCACCAAATCATTCTGTAACCTTGGTATGATTTCAGGATCGATTACCTTCTGAGAGATTACATTGAGGAATGCACATAGCTTCACAATGGCTAATCAAACGTTTTCCGGTAGAAACCCCCTCAATGCAATGGAAAGCAGTTGCGTCATAATCACATGGCAGTCATGAGACTTTAGGTTCTGAAACTTTTTCTCTGCCATATTTATTATTCCCTTTATATTCGAGGAGAAGCCAGACGGTACCTTCATACTGAGCAGGCATTCAAAGAAGATCTCCTTCTCTTCTTTGGTAAGAGCGTAGCTGGCATGACCCTGATGTATGTCGTCTTTTCCGTGCATACGTTGCTGGTCCTCCCGTGCCTCCGGTGTAGCTTTTGTCTTTCATACACGCCCAAGAAGCCAAGCAGGGTCACGCAAAGATTCTTCGCCACGTGCATCACGTCGATTGCGGAGCGGACCTCTAGGTCTTTTCAATAGGGCAAGTCCCAAAATTGAGATTTCTTTTTCCACATGGGTGCGCGTCCGTAAGCGTCCTTCGGAACAGGTTGTCCGCCAGGACCCTTTTCAAAGATTACCTTCAAATTATTGACCATATCATGTACATCAGCACCAGTACGATGGCGAGGCTTCGACCGGTGACCCGCCTTACCTTTGAAATGCTTGCCTTTCTTTCTTACGGGATGCCTGCTCGGAAGATATCGACAATGTTCTAGGTACACATTCTTTCTACAACTATCCAAATATATATTGTCGGTATCATCCAAACAGTGCGTGCATCCGCGGTATCCCTTGTTTGTCTGTCCTGAAAGGTTACTGAGAGCAGACCAATCATTGATGGTCACGAACAGCAACGCCTTTAGGTCAAATTCTTCCGGTTTTTGCTCATCCCACGGACGTACACATTTTCCATTTCACAACTGTAATAGTTCAACTAATGGCCTTAGGTACACATCAATGTCGTTGCCGGGTTGCTTAGGGCCTTGGATGACCCGATCTTTCACAGCGATGCTCGATCAACAATTCCTTCTCGCAACCTCCAAGAATAATTCTCACCCGCGTATGAAAGTACACGAACAAAAAATAATGACCCCTCAGATCAGCACGTAGGCGTCGATGTGATGATCAACCGTCCGTCTCTAGTAAATTTCCTCGAACGAAAAATCACAGATAATACACACGATATGGTTGTCTGCGACTCGGACGTTTTTCCGTATATTTCATAACTCCAATCAAACTTAAAAAACTCCCTTACATTGGCCGAAGCCTCCCACTTATATGCCTTGACTCTCGTACGCTTAAACAGAAAGTAATAACGATCTGGACTCTAAAAGGAATCATATTATTTTAATGGCTAAATCCTAACAGAAACCAACTAACGTACTCCTACTTATCTAGCTAGCACAACTCAAAAGGAATTCTATCTCTTGTCTTCTATTTGGACGTGGACTCCAAAGCACCATCTTAATTTGCATGTAACGTGGTATTGCCATGCAAACTGAGAGCAATGAGGCCGATTCTCATAAAATCAGGAGGCGTGCGGAACGTCGGGTTTACCTCCGCAGGCTCCGGTTCCTCATGGTTGTTGCCACATGGTCTTCTGTCGCATATTTGGTGCACCTCTTGCACCGTATTTTTGCCTCAACACAATAGTTTTTGTTTGTCGCATGCATTATGTGAATTATCTCTCTGTCTCAGCTGCACAACAGATAAAATGTGTCGCTATAAAACTTTAGCAATCCTAGGTCCACAAAACTCACGTATTTTTCCATCTTTGCCTTGATGCACTTTTCGTGGGATTGTAGACTCTTTTTCTTTTCGAGCCTCTCTAGAACAACACTGAACATAATCAACCATTCCAGTAAATATCTCATTGCTCAACTCCTTAACCGGTTAAGTTTTATTGGCATCAACAATCTACGGTGCCATGCCCGTATCAATATCTCCGTCTCCTGTGAACCAATTTTGTAAGCCAGATTGATGGCAAGTGCATTGCATGTGTAAGTAATCTGGGTTGAACCTACTTGAGGTGTTTCACCACTTCTATTACTTCAACAGAAATTGTGCGCATTGTACGAACTACCCATTAATGAGCTGTATATATTATCCATGGTTGATAATAGCTTCTTCCTCTTATCCCTTCTGTTATATTTTCCGTACTCAACTAATTTTGTGAGATCTGAATTGGTACACAAAAATAAGCCGAGATATTTTGTTCTTACCTACATATGTAGTGAGGGCTTAGCCATACTGATTAGTCATTTGACGAGTTATGTTGTCATGAGCTGTGCACATGATTCAGACACAAAAATGCAGTACCCTGCATTGTTTTTACATGTGTGAAGCATGTACAAAAATTTGCTATCATGGACTAAAAACAATCACGAGCTAGCTGAATCAATGGACACTCCATGGGAAGATGAACAAGCATACTAAATAACACGAAGCATAGTAATTCCAAGCTATTTTGACAATTCATTTCAGTGAACTATGTTGTGATTCGAGTTTTCTTAACCTAGATGATATTATCTTGGATTTGAAATGACGGTCTATATTTATCCTTTTTTTTATAGTTGTGAAGACCAAATTTAGATAATTGTACCGGTTGTGATGTCTGCATTCTTTGTACGCGTCTTTTACGTCAGTGTTCTTCATAGGTAATGCCCTTCTTGGCCATGGCAAGATGTAATGCTATGACCTTGGCTTGATACCTTCCTTATTATGTGCTTTTCTTTTGCGGGACGCTGCTGAGCTTGGAAAATATTATGCTCTTCTCTATAACGAATTAGTGATATTCAATCTGCTTCTGCTGGTACCTAAAAGTCGGATGCCTTCTCCACCGAAGGTGGTTGGCCAGGCTAGTAGGGACGGATCTTGGATCCCACTATTAGCACCGGCGGCGAGTAGAGAAGACATAGTCGCCAGTGAAAACCGAGCCGACTCCTGTCATGTCGGGCGGTGGCGGCGTCAATGTCGTTACCTTGATGAAGGCATCGTCAAGCAACTATCGTCAACCTGCTCGTGCCACTCCGGGAGAAATCCGAAGTTCTCTGGATCGGATGATGGCGGCGTTGCGGTGTTGTGTTCCCTATTGGGGGCATCGTTTGTGGAGCGGCGCCGGATGAAAGAGGCGTGAGGTGGTGTGGCGTGCCTTCTCTCTCTTAGACGACGGCGGGTCTCCGCGGCATGGACCAGCGGTGCTCGCCGGTGGGCGTGTGATGATGGACGAGCGCAGGATGGTGGCGTTGTCTGGCGTCGTGGTGGCGTCGACGACAGCTAGACCGAGCAAGATAGATGCAGCAGTACATCACTGAAAATGGATTGGTGGCAGGTGACTGCGGCGGCCTCATACCCGGCAGGCGTCCTGGTTGAGGAGTGCGCCGGACTGGTGGATGCCCCATACCCGGCAGGCGTCCTGGTTGGGACCTCGAGTCTTAGATGTTTGGTATTAGGCCCATATTATCAGCATCCCTACATCAACTGGATAGGAGTAGCGACAGATGTTGTCTAGACGCTGGCTTTAGTCTTACTGTTGTATGATTTTGTAAGAACTTGTGTGAATAATTAATAAAATGGCTGCATGCATCGCCTAAATGCAGAGGCCGGGGGTCCTCCTCCATTTCTAAAAAAACCTAAAAATTTATCTAACTATTATTTTTCCTGTATATATACAGCTCAATATGCACATCATCGCAGAAGCATGGGTGGTAGACAATGAGAGTAGCTGGAGATTTGTATTCACCAAATAGATGGAGCCGCAACAATAAGCACTCACGAGCAGCACATCCTTAGCTGACACATCGACTGGCTGAGCGAGCTTCCATCCGACGTCAAAAATGGGAAATGGCCTTTTGTGCTGATGAGCGATCACCTGACGTGCTCTGCAGGTTTGTGCCGGCTTACCAAAGGAACACTCTTTTTCCTTTTTGAAAAACTTATCCAAGGAACGTCTGGGAAAAGGTGCACTGATAGACGATTGAAGAGCAACAAAAAAAATTATACGCTAAAATTTGTAGATTTAACTCCAACTATTGCATCATGATGTTGTCTGTATTAATCTATCTATGAACCATATATGTAGCAAACTTTATATTTAGCCTCCATGCTCATGTCCAATCACCGCAGATGGGATGGTGTGTTGAAGTAGAGGGTGTGGATCAATGTGTTGGGGAACGTAGTAATTTCAAAAAAAAATCCTACGCACACGCAAGATCATGGTGATGCGTAGCAACGAGAAGGGAGAGTGTTGTCCACGTACCCTCGTAGACCGTAGCGGAAGCGTTGACGCAACGTAGAGGAAGTAGTCATACGTCTTCCCGGTCCAACCGATCCAAGCACTGTTACTCCGGCACCTCCGAGTTCTTGACACACGTACAGCTCGATGACGCACCCCGAGCTCCGATCCAGCAAAGCTTCGGGGAGGAGTTCCGTCAGCACGACGGCGTGGTGACGATCTTGATGTTCAACTGTCGCAGGGCTTCGCCTAAGCACCGCTACAATATGACTGAGGTGTAATATCATGGAGGGGGGGCACCGCACACGGCTAAGGAACGATCACGAAGATCAACTTGTGTGTCCATGGGGTGCCCCCTGCCCCCGTATATAAAGGAGTGGAGGAGGGGAGGGCCGGCCCTCTCTATGGCGCGCCCTAGGGGAGTCCTACTCCCGCCGGGAGTAGGATTCCCCCTTTCCTAGTCCAACTAGGAACCCTTCCATGTAGTAGGAGTAGGAGAGAAGGAAAGGGAAGAGAGAAGGAGAAGGAAGGAAGGGGGCGCCCCCCCCCTCCCTAGTCCAATTCGGACTAGTCCAAGGGGAGGGGTGCGGCCACCCTTTTGGCCCTTTCTCTCCTTTCCCGTATGGCCCAAAGAGGCCCAATACGAATTCCCGTAACTCTTCGGTACTCCGAAAAATACCCAAATCACTCGGAACCTTTCCGAACTCCGAATATAGTCGTCCAATATATCGATCTTTACGTCTCGACCATTTTGAGACTCCTCCTCATGTCCCTGATCTCATCCGGGACTCCGAACTCCTTTGGTACATCAAAACTCATAAACTCATAATAAAACTGTCAACGAAACCTTAAGCGTGCGGACCCTACGGTTCGAGAACAATGTAGACATGACCGAGACACGTCTCCGGTCAATAACCAATAGCGGGACCTGGATGCCCATACTGGTTCCTACATATTCTACGAAGATCTTTATCAGTCAGACGGCATAACAACATACGTTGTTCCCTTTATCATCGGTATGTTACTTCCCCGAGATTCGATCGTCGATATCCAATACCTAGTTCAATCTCGTTACCGGCAAGTCTCTTTACTCGTTCCGTAATACATCTGGCAACTAACTCATTAGTTGCATTGCTTGCAAGGCTTATGTGATGTGCATTACCGAGAGGGCCCAGAGATACCTCTCCGACATTCGGAGTGACAAATCCTAATCTCGAAATACGCCAACCCAACAAGTACCTTTGGAGACACCTGTAGAGCACCTTTATAATCACCCAGTTACGTCGTGACGTTTGGTAGCACACAAAGTGTTCCTCCGGTAAACGGGAGTTGCATAATCTCATAGTCATAGGAATATGTATAAGTCATGAAGAAATCAATAGCAACATACTAAATGATCGGGTGCTAAGCTAACGAAATGGGTCATGTCAATCAGATCATTCAACTAATGATGTGATCCCGTTAATCAAATAACAACTCTTTTGTCTATGGTTATGAAACATAACCATCTTTGATTAACAAGGTAGTCAAGTAGAGGCATACTAGTGACACTCTGTTTGTCTATATATTCACACATGTATTATGTTTCCGGTTAATACAATGCTAGCATGAATAATAAACATTTATCATGAAATAAGGAAATAAATAATAACTGTATTATTGCCTCTAGAGCATATTTCCTTCAGTCTCCCACTTGCACTAGAGTCAATAATCTAGTTCACATCGCCATGTGATTTAACGTCAATATTCACATCTGCATGTGATTAATACCCATAGTTCACATCATCATGTGATCAACACCCAAAGGGTTTACTAGAGTCAATAATCTAGTTCACATCGCTATGTGATTAACACCCAAAGAGTACTAAGGTATGATCATGTTTTGCTTGTGAGAGAAGTTTAGTCAACGGATCTGTCACATTCAGAGCCGTAAGTATTTTGCAAAATATTCTATGTCCACAATGCTCTGCATGGAGCTACTCTAGCTAATTGCTCCCACTTTCAATATGTATCCAGATTGAGACTTAGAGTCATCTGGATTGGTGGCAAAACTTTCATCGACGCAACCCTTTATGACGAACCTTTTGTCACTTCCATAATCGAGAAACATATCCTTATACCACTAAGGATAATTTTGACCGTTGTCGAGTGATCTACTCCTAGATCACTACTGTACTCCCTTGTCAAACTCAGTGGTGGGGTATACAATAGATCTGGTATACAACATGGCATACTTTATAGAACATATGGCTGAGGCATAGGGAATGACTTTCATTCTCTTTCTATCTTCTGTCGTGGTTGGGCTTTGAGTCTTACTCAATTGCACACCTTGTAACATAGGAAAGAACTCTTTCTTTGACTGTTCCATTTTGAACTACTTCAAAATCTTGTCAAGGTATTTACTCATTGAAAAAACTTATCAAGCGTCTTGATCTATCTCTATAGATCTTGATGCTCAATATGTAAGCAGCTTCACCAAGGTCTTTCTTTGAAAAAACTCCTTTCAAACACTCCTTTATACTTTGCAGAATAATTCTACATTATTTCCGATCAACAATATGTCATTCACATATACTTATCAGAAATGTTTTAGTGCTCCCACTCACTTTCTTGTAAATACAGGCTTCACTACAAGTCTGTATAAAACTATATGCTTGGATCAACTTATCAAAGCGTATATTCCCACTCCGAGATGCTTGCACCAGTCCATAGATGGATCGCTGGAGCTTGCACATTTTGTTAACACCTTTAGGATTGACAAAACCTTCTGGTTGCATCATATATAACTCTTCTTTAAGAAATCCATTAAGGATTGCAGTTTTGTTATCCATTTGCCAGATTTCGTAAAATGCGGCAATTGCTAACATGATTCGGACAGACTTAAGCATCGCTACAGTTGAGAAAATCTCATTGTAGTCAACACCTTGAACTTGTCAAAAACCTTTTTCGACAAGTCGAGCTTTGTAGATAGTAACACTACTATCAACGTCCGTCTTCCTCTTGAAGATCCATTTATACAATATGGCTTGCCGATCATCGGGCAACTCCACCAAAGTCCACACTTTGTTCTCATACATGGATCCCATCTCAGATTTCTTGGCCTCAAGCCATTTCGCGGAATCTGGGCTCATCATCGCTTCCTCATAGTTCGTCGGTTCATCATGATCTAGTAACATGACCTCCAGAATGGGATTACCGTACCACTCTGGTGCGGATCTCACTCTGGTTGACCTACGAGGTTCGGCAGTAACTTGATCTGAAGTTACATGATCATCATCATTATCTTCCGCACTAATTGGTGTAGTAGTCACAGGAACAGATTTCTGTGATGAACTACTTTCCAATAAGGGAGAAGGTACAATTACCTTATCAAGTTCTACTTTCCTCCCACTCACTTCTTTCGAGATAAAACTCCTTCTCTAGAAATGATCCATTTTTAGCAACGAATATCTTGCCTTCGGATCTGTGATAGAAGGTGTACCCAACAGTTTCCTTTGGGTATTCTATGAAGACGCACTTCTCTGATTTGGGTTTGAGCTTATCAGGATGAAACCTTTTTCACATAAGCATCACAGCCCCAAACTTTAAGAAACGACAACTTGGGTTTCTTGCTAAACCATAGTTCATATGGTGTCGTCTCAACGGATTTAGATGGTGCCCTTTTAACGTGAATGCAGCTGTCTCTAATGCATAACCCCAAAACGACAATGGTAAATCAATAAGTGACATCATAGATCGCACCATATCCAATAAATTGTGGTTACGACGTTCGGACACACCATAACGTTGTGGTGTTCCAGGTGGCGTGAGCTGTGAAACTATTCCACATTGTTTTAATTGAAGACCAAACTCGTAACTCAAATATTCATCTCCACGATCAGATCGCAGAAACTTTATTTTCTTGTTACGATGATTTTCCACTTCACTCTGAAATTCTTTGAACCTTTCAACTATTTCAGACTTATGTTTCATCAAGTAGATATACCCATATCTACTTAAATCATCTGTGAAGGTCAGAAATTAACGATACTCGCCACGAGCCTTAATACTCATTGGTCTGCATACATCAGTATGTATTATTTCCAACAAGTTTGTTGCTCGTTCCATTGTTCCGAAGAACGGAGTTTTAGTCATCTTGCCCAAAAGGCACGGTTCGCAAGCATCATATGATTCATAATCAAGTGATTCCAAAATCCCATCAGCATGGAGTTTCTTCATGCGCTTTACACCAATATGACCTAAACGGCAGTGCCACAAATAAGTTGCACTATCATTATTAACTTTGCATTTTTGGTTTCAATATTATGAATATGTGTGTCACTATGATCGAGGTCCAATGAACCATTTTCATTGGGTGTGTAACCATATAAGGTTTTATTCATGTAAACAGAACAACAGTTTATTCTCTTACTTAAATGAATAACCGTATTGCAATAAACACGATCAAATCATATTCATCCTCAACGCAAACACCAAATAACATTTATTTAGGTTCAACACTAATCCCGAAAGTATAGGGAGTGTGCGATGATGATCATATCAATCTTGAAACTACTTTCAACACACATCGTCACTTCATCCTTAACTAGTTTCTGTTTATTCTGCAACTCCTGTTTCGAGTTACTACTCTTAGCAACTGAATCAGTACCAAGTACCGAGGGGTTGCTATAAACACTAGTAAAGTACACATCAATAACATGTATATCTAATATACCTTTGTTCACTTTGCCATCCTTCTTATCTGCCAAATACTTGGGGTAGTTCTGCTTCCAGTGACCAGTCCCGTTGCAGTAGAAGCACTTAGTCTCAGGCTTAGGCCCAGACTTGGGCTTCTTCACTTGAGCAGCAACTTGCTTGCTGTTCTTCTTGAAGTTCCCTTATATCCCTTTGCCCTTTTCTTGAAACTAGTGGTCTTGTCAACCATCAACACTTGATGTTCTTTCTTGATTTCTACCTTCATCGATTTCACTATCATGAAAAACTCGGGAATCATTTTCATCATCCCTTGCATACTATAGTTCATCATGAATTTCTACTAACTTGGTGATGGTGACTAGAGAATTCTGTCAATCACTATCTTATCTGGAAGATTAACTCCCACTTGATTCAAGCGATTGTAGTATCCAGACAATCTGAGCACATGCTCACTAGTTGAGCGATTCTCCTCCATCTTTTAGCTATAGAACTTGTTTGAGACTTCATATCTCTCAACTCGGGTATTTGCTTGAAATATTAACTTCAATTCTTGGAACATCTCATATGGTCCATGATGTTCAAAACATCTTTGAAGTCCCGATTCTAAGCCATAAAGTATGGTGCACAAAACTATCAAGTAGTCATCATATTGAGCTAGCCAAACGTTCATAATGTCTGCATCTGCTCCTGCAATAGGTCTGTCACCTAGCGGTGCATCAAGGACATAATTCTTCTGCGCAGCAATGAGGATAAACCTCAGATCACGGATCCAATCCGCATCATTGCTACTAACATTTTTAAACACAATTTTCTCTAGGAACATATCAAAATAAACATATGAGAGCAACAACGCAAGCTATTGATCTACAACATAATTTGCAAAATACTACCAGGACTAAGTTCATGATAAATTTAAGTTCAGTTAATCATATTACTTAAGAACTACCACTTAGAAAGACATCCCTCTAATCCTCTAAGTGATCACGGGATTCAAATCAACTAAAACATAACCGATCATCACCTGAAATGGAGTAGCTTTCAATGGTGAACATCATTATGTTGATCATATCTACTATATGATTCACGCTCGACCTTTCGGTCTTCGTGTTCCGAGGCCATATCTGCATATGCTAGGCTCGTCAAGTTTAACCTGAGTATTCCGCGTGTGCAAAACTGGCTTGCACCCGTTGTAGATGGACGTAGAGCTTATCACACCCGATCATCACGTGGTGTCTGGGCACGACGAACTTTGGCAACGGTGCATACACAGGGAGAACACTTCCTGATAATTAGTGAGAGATCATCTTATAATGCTACCGTCAAACAAAACAGAATAAGATGTATAAAAGATAAACATCATATGCAATCAATATAAGTGATATGATATGGCCATCATCATCTTGTGCTTGTGATCTCCATCTCTAGAGCATCGTCATGATTTCCATCGTCACCGGCATGACACCATGATCTCCATCATCTTGATCTATATCAATGTGTCGTCACATGGTCGTCTCGCCAACTATTGCTCTTGCAACTATTGCTATCGCATAGCGATAAAGTAAAGCAATTATTTAGCGCTTGCATCTTATGCAATAAAGAGACAACCATAAGGCTTCTGCCAGTTGCCGATAACTTCAACAAAACATGATCATCTCATACAACAACTTATATCTCATCACGTCTTGACCATATCACATCACAACATGCCCTGCAAAAACAAGTTAGACGTCCTCTACTTTGTTGTTGCAAGTTTTACGTGGCTGCTACGGGCTGAGCAAGAACCGTTCTTACCTATGCATCAAAACCACAACGATAGTTTGTCAAGTTGGTGTTGTTTTAACCTTCGGAAGGACCGGGCATAGCCACACTCGGTTCAACTAAAGTTGGAGAAACTGACACCCGCTAGCCACCTGTGTGCAAAGCACGGCGGTAGAACCAGTCTCGCGTAAGCGTACGCGTAATGTCGGTTCGGGCCGCTTCATCCATCAATACCGCCGAACCAAAGTATGACATGCTGGTAAGCAGTATGACTTATATCGCCCACAACTCATTTGTGTTCTACTCGTGCATATAACATCAAACCATAAAACCAAGGCTCGGATGCCACTGTTGGGGAACGTATTAATTTCAAAAAAAAATCCTACGCACACGCAAGATCATGGTGATGCATAGCAACGAGAGGGGAGAGTCTTGTCCATGTACCCTCGTAGACCGTAGCGGAAGCGTTGACGCAACGTAGAGGAAGTAGTCGTACGTCTTCCCGGTCCAACCGATCCAAGCATCGGTACTCCGGCACCTCCGAGTTCTTGACACACGTACAGCTCGATGACGCATCCCGAGCTCCGATCCAACAAAGCTTCGGGGAGGAGTTCCGTCAGCATGACGGCGTGGTGACGATCTTGATGTTCAACTGTCGCAGGGCTTCGCCTAAGCACTGCTACAATATGACCGAGGTGTAATATCGTGGCGGGGGGGCACCGCACACGGCTAAGGAACGATCACGAAGATCAACTTGTGTGTCCATGGGGTGCCCCCTGCCCCCGTATATAAAGGAGTGGAGGAGGGGAGGGCCGGCCCTCTTTATGGCGCGCCCTAGGGGAGTCCTACTCCCGTCGGGAGTAGGATTCCCCCTTTCCTAGTCCAACTAGGAACCCTTCCATGTAGTAGGAGTAGGAGAAAAGGAAAGGGAAGAGAGAAGGAGAAGGAAGGAAGGGGGCGCCCCCCCTCCCTAGTCCAATTCGGACTAGTCCAAGGGGAGGGGTGCGGCCACCCTTTTGGCCCTTTCTCTCCTTTCCCGTATGGCCCAAAGAGGCCCAATACGAATTCCCGGTTCATGCCACGAACCGGGACCAATAGTGCTGCCTATATATACCCCCTCGCTCGCGAGTAGAGCACTCCAGTGCTCTGTTTTTCTCTTACCGGCGAGGGGGGGCTTTGTGGTGCTCTAGCTCACCTCCATAGCACATGAGGTGTTCGATGAAATGCCCGAGCCACACTACTTAAGCTTTCTCCTCTCCAAGCTCGACCTCCAACCTCTATTTTCCTCAATATTTGTCTAGGTTTAGCGGTCCATCACGCCCCGTCCCCGTCTTCACTGCCGTCGATCACCCGCGCCGATCTCATCGCCAGCACCACCGTGGCGAGCCTCTTGTTCTTATCTTCTTTCTGAAAGGAAAAATATTCTTACTTGTATTATTTTCTTACTTTTATTATTGCATCTTATATAGTGTGATGGTTTTGGTATCCGCCCCCGTCGGCCCTCGTCATGTCTATGATTCGGATGTGGTATATATTATCTTTCCATAACTATTGGTTCGTTTATTGTTTATGAAAATTATGCCGACCAACGTGACATAGATTTTTTTTATCTAGGAGGTTGTTGAACCGGAAATTCCAACCGACCCTATTGTCGAGAGGTTAAATTTAGTTGAAGAAGAAAACAATTTCTTGAAGGAAAAAATAAAAAAACTTGAGGAGGCGAAGATGATATTGGAGTTGCATGTTGCGGATGTCGTCGATGATCACAAGATCAAGATGGATGCAATGCGCTTGAAGATGAGAAAGATTAGAAAATATGCCATTCATACCGAGGCTTGGTATCATTATGCCATTGGATCAGTTGTTACCTTGGTTGCGATTATGATCGCATTTGTTTTTGCATTGAAATGTTTTACATAGTTTCAATGTATGGTTTAATTAATTTAGATGCTCTGCAGAGCTTTATGTTGTTAGATGAGAACTATGTATGTACTTTGGTTTTTATGTGATGATGAACTTCTATTAATTTGGTCACTTAATTATCTATTCATGATGTTCTGTAATGATTTTTGACACACTTAATTATATATAATGCACGCAGATGAACCGACAATGGATGTACGGTGACAGACACACCTCCGAGTACATTAAGGGCGTGCATGATTTTCTCGAAGTGGCTGAGGCAAACAAGCAGAATGGTTTTATGTGTTGTCCATGCCCTATATGTGGGAATACGAAGTCTTACTCTGACCGGAAAATCCTTCACACCCACCTGCTTTACAAGGGTTTCATGCCACACTATAATGTTTGGACGAGGCACGGAGAAATAGGGGTTATGATGGAAGACGGCGAGGAAGAAGAGTACGATGACAACTATGTGCCCACTGAATACGGTGATGCTACTGAACATCAAGATGCACCAGACGATGTGCACGATGGTGCTGCAACGGGCGAAGCTGCTGAAGATCAAGAGGAACCAGACGATATGCCCGATGATGATGATCTCCGCCGGGTCATTGTCGATGCAAGGACACAATGCGAAAGTCAAAAGGAGAAGCTGAAGTTCGATCGCATGTTAGAGGATCACAAAAAGGGGTTGTACCCCAATTGCAAAGATGGCAACACAAAGCTCGGTACCGTACTCGAATTGCTGCAGTGGAAGGCAGAGAATGCTGTGCCTGATAAAGAGAAGCTACTGAAAATAATGAAGAAGAAGCTTCCAAAGGATAACGAATTGCCCGACAGTACATACGCAGCAAAGAAGGTCGTATGCCCTCTAGGATTGGAGGTGGAGAAGATACATGCATGCCCTAATGACTGCATCCTCTACCGCGGTGCCTACAAGGATCTGAACGCATGCCCGGTATGCGGTGCATTGCGGTATAAGATCAGACGAGATGACCCTGGTGATGTTGACGGCGAGCCTCCCAGGAAGAGGGTTCCTGCGAAGGTGATGTGGTATGCTCCTATAATACCACGGTTGAAACGTCTGTTCAGAAACGGGGAGCATGCCAAGTTGATGCGATGGCACAGTGAGGACCGTAAGAAAGACGGGAAGTTGAGAGCACCCGCTGACGGGTCGCAGTGGAGAAAAATTGAGAGAAAGTACTGGGATGAGTTTGCAAAGGACCCAAGGAACGTATGGTTTGCTTTAAGCGCGGATGGCATTAATCCTTTCGGGGAGCAGAGCAGCAATCACAGCACCTGGCCTGTGACTCTATGTATGTATAACCTTCCTCCTTGGATGTGCATGAAGCGGAAGTTCATTATGATGCCAGTTCTCATCCAAGGCCCTAAGCAACCCGACAACGACATTGATGTGGTACCTAAGGCCATTAGTTGAAGAACTTATACAGCTGTGGAATGGAAACGGTGTACGTACGTGGGATGAGCACAAAAAGGAGGAATTTGACCTAAAGGCGTTGCTGTTCGTGACCATCAACGATTGGCCCGCTCTCAGTAACCTTTCAGGACAGACAAACAAGGGATACCACGCATGCACGCACTGTTTACTTTACACCGATAGTATATACCTGGGAAGCTGCAGGAAGAATGTGTACCTGGGCCATCGTCTATTTCTTCCGACCAACCATCAATGTCGAAAGAAAGGCAAGCATTTCAAAGGCGAGGCAAATCACCGGAAGAAGCCCGCCATGCGTACCGGTGATCACGTACTTGCTATGGTCAATGATTTACACGTAATCTTTGGAAAGGGTCCCAGCGGACTAGCTGTTCCGAATGACGCTGAGAATCACGCACCCATGTGGAAGAAGAAATCTATATTTTGGGACCTACCCTACTGGAAAGACCTAGAGGTCCGCTCTTTGATCGACGTGATGCACGTGACGAAGAACCTTTGCGTGAACCTGCTAGGCTTCTTGGGCGTGTATGGGAAGACAAAAGATATACCTGAGGCACAAGAGGACCAGCAACGCTTGCACGAAAAAGAGGGCATGCCTCCGAAGCAGTATGAAGGTCCTGCCAGCTACGCTCTTACGAAAGAAGAGAAAGAAATATTCTTTCAATGCCTGCTCAGTATGAAGGTCCCGACTGGCTTCTCGTCGAATATAAAGGGAATAATAAATATGCCAGAGAAAATTTCCAGAACCTAAAATCTCATGACTGCCACGTGATTATGACGCAACTGCTTCCGGTTGCATTGAGGGGGCTTCTACCGAAAAACGTCTGATTAGCCATTGTGAAGCTATGTGCATTCCTCAATGCAATATCTCAGAAGGTGATCGATCCAGAAATCGTACCAATGCTAAGGAGTGATGTGGCGCAATGTCTTGTCAGTTTCGAGCTGGTGTTCCCACCATCCTTCTTCAGTATCATGACGCACGTCCTAGTTCATCTAGTCGACGAGATTGTCATTCTGGGGCCCGTATTTCTACACAATATGTACCCCTTTGAGAGGTTCATGGGAGTCCTAAAGAAATATGTTCGTAACCGCGCTAGGCCAGAAGGAAGCATCTCCATGGGCCATCAAACAGAGGATGTCATCGGGTTTTGTGTTGACTTCATTCCTGGCCTTAAGAAGATAGGTCTCCCTAAATCGCGGTATGAGGGGAGACTGACTGGAAAAGGCACGCTTGGAAGGGACTCAATAATATGCAAGGACGGATATTCTTGATCTCAAGCACACTACACAGTTCTACAGAACTCTACCTTGGTGACCCCGTATGTCGATGAACACAAGAACAGTCTGCGCTCCAAACACCCGGAGCAGTGCGACGACTGGATTACATGTGAACACATCAGGACTTTCAGCAGTTGGTTGGAAACATGTCTCAGAGGTGACAACACTGTTTGTGATGAGCTGTACTTGTTGTCCAGGGGACCATCTTCGACTGTAATGATTTGGAAAGGATACGAGATAAATGGGAATACATTTTACACGATTGACCAAGATGAAAAGAGCACCAACCAAAACAGTGGTGTCCGCTTTGATGCAGCAACTGACAATGGAAATGACACATATTATGGTTAACTAGTAGACATATGGGAACTTGACTATGGAGTAGATTTTAAGGTCCCTTTGTTTAAGTGCAAGTGGGTCAATCTGTCAGGAGGCGGGGTACAGGTAGACCCACAGTATGGAATGACAACAGTGGATCTGAAAAATCTTGGGTACACTGACGAACCGTTCGTCCTAGCCAATAATGTGGCACAGGTTATCTATGTGAAGGACATGTCTACCAGACCGAGGAAAAGAAAAGATAAGGAAGCGAATACATCATACAATGAGCCAACGCGCCAAATAGTTCTTTCAGGAAAAAGGGACATCCTTGGAGTGGAGGGCAAGACAGACATGTCTGAAGAGTATGAAAAGTTTCATGAAATTACCCGCTTCAAAGTCAAGGCTGACCCAAGCATCCTGATAAACGATGAAGATTATCCATGGTTACGGCGCAATAAGCAAACGACACAAGCGAAGAAAAAGTGAAGACTTTCTCCCGCAACTATTATGATATACCATGCCAACTTTGTAACAGACGAGTATGATACCATTGTCCGTTTTGTACATGCACATGCTATGCCAACTTTTTCAGAGTTCATTTGAAAACTATGAATTTGAAAACCTCGCCAACCGAAGGGCGCTCACACCGGTTTATAAGCCCGTCCCTCTACACGCCTTGTTGAGCTCACAAACTTGTGATTCACACAAATTTCAAAGAAAACTAATGGCACAAACAGAAAGTTTATAATTTTGCTGACCTAAAAGCAAAAAGAATTAAAAAATAAAGCAAAAAACCAAAAGAAAATAAATAATGCAGAAAACAAAACAAAAAAACTTGAAAAAAATAAAAATAGCAACAATAAGTATTTTGTTGTAAGTAGAAACAAAAT
>NC_041385.1:848111315-848112028 GCF_002162155.2 Triticum dicoccoides | reverse complement strand
AAACAAAATAAAATAAATAAAGCAACAAAGAAAACAAAAAAAGTGTTTTCGAATTTTAAAACTAATGGCACTAACAGAAAGTTTATATTTTTTCTAAAACTAAAAGCACTAACAGAAAGTTTATAATTTTGCTGACCTAAAAGCAAAAAGAATTAAAAAATAAAGCAAAAAACCAAAAGAAAATAAATAATGCAGAAAACAAAACAAAAAAACTTGAAAAAAATTAAAAATAGCAACAATAAGTATTTTGTTGTAAGTAGAAACAAAATAAAATAAATAAAGCAACAAAGAAAACAAAAAAAGTGTTTTCAAATTTTAAAACTAATGGCACTAATAGAAAGTTTATATTTTTTGTAAAACTAAAAGCAAAAAGAAATAAAATATAAAGCAAAAAAAGTGCCACCTACTGGGCCCCCACGTCCTGAATACGACTAGAAACCCTATGGGCCAGGATTCAGGCCCGCGGAAGGCCCAGCAGGCCCACAGGCACAGATGGCAGAGTTAGGCCCGAAAGCCTGCTTTAGAGAGGAGCTCGAGAGGGGAGCCGCACCGCACCTTATAAACTGGTGCGGCTCCCTCTCAACTAGCGAGGTGGGACTAAACATTTGGCAAGGGGCAGCACATGGCCTTTGGTCCCGGTTGGTGGCACCAACCGGGACTAAAGGGGGCATTGGTCCCGGTTCGTGGCTCCAACCGGGGCTAATGCCCCCCTT
>NC_041385.1:848110242-848111305 GCF_002162155.2 Triticum dicoccoides | reverse complement strand
TAAAAGCAAAAAGAATTAAAAAATAAAGCAAAAAACAACAAAAAATAAATAATGCAGAAAACAGAACAAAAAAACTAAAAAATAATAAAAATAGCAACAATAAGTATTTTGTTGTAAGTACAAACAAAATAAAATATATAAAGCAACAAAGAAAACAAAAAAAGTGTTTTCAAATTTGAAAACTAATGGCACTAACAGAAAGTTTATAATTTTTCTAAAACTAAAAGCAAAAAGAATTAAAAAATAAAGCAGAAAACAACAAAAAATAAATAATGCAGAAAGCAAAACCAAAAAACTGGAAAAAATAAAAACAGCAACAATAAGTATTTTGTTGTAAGTAGAAACAAAATAAAATAAATAAAGCAACAAAGAAAACAAAAAAACAAAAAAAAGTGCCACCTACTGGGCCCGCACGGCCTGAATACGACTAGAAACCCTACCATGGGCCAGGATTCAGGCCCGCGGGAGGCCCAGTAGGCCCACAGGCACAAATTGCACGGTCAGGCCCGAAAGCCTACAGTTGAGAGGAGCTCGAGAGGGTGGGCGCAGCAGCGCTTATAAACCACTCTTGAGCTCTCTCAACTAGCGAGGCGGGACTAAACTTTTCGGCACGGGGCAGCAGAAGGCCTTTGGTCCCGGTTGGTGGCATCAACCGAGACTAAAGGGGGGATTAGTCCCGGTTGGTGCCACTACCCGGGACTAATACCCCCTTTAGTCCCGGTTGGTGCCACCAACCGGGACCAAAAGCCGCCGCTTCCCGCCCTTTGGGCTGCTGAAAATTGGCCTTTGGTCCCGGTTGGTGGCACCAACCAGGACTAAAGGTGGTCATTAGTCCCGGGTCGTGGCACGAACCGGGACCAAAGCCTTTTCTATATAAGCAAAGACTTGGCGTTTTTTCAGATTTCATCGCCAGTTCCCCGCCCCGACGACGCCGCCAGGCTGCCCGAGCTCGCCTCGACGACGCCGTCAGGCTGCCCGTGCTCGCCGTCACCGTCGCCCCGCGCCCCTGCCCCGTGCTTGCCGTCGCCGTCGCCCCGCGCCCCTGCCCCGTGCTCGCCGTCGC
>NC_041385.1:848107929-848110232 GCF_002162155.2 Triticum dicoccoides | reverse complement strand
CGTCGCCGCCCGCTCCTCGTCGCCGTCGCCCTGCCCCCCTGCCCCGTCCCGCCCCACGCGCCGGCGCCCTCGCCTGCCCCCGCGCTGTGAGCCGCCGCCCGGCTCTTTTAATGTTTAAGCTCTTTTTTTATTTTTATGCTCTGTTTTTTATGTTTTAATTTTTTTTGTTCATATGTGATGTATATGTGTACTAGCAAAAGAGCCCGTGCGTTGCAACGGGGTAACAAAATTATGTTTTGTCACTTATCACAATTGCTCCATCTCGTCATTGTCATCAACCTATTCATCCTTCCACCCTTTTGCAAGTTTTATTATGTACACGGCCTTGTGGTTTCCATCGTCATACTGAGCAAATGCCAGTTAGAAAGGAGAGGTGGAGGTCAAGGCCTACTCTGAGTGCCGTCTTAATAACTGGAGCCTCGATCTGTTTTACTTTCCTTGTCAGCACAATTAATGATTTTGATTTGCTTGTATCCGGGTTATATAACCAAATGCTCCTCGTGGAGCTAGTGTCCACATCCCTTGATGGTAATAATTATAGCTGCAATAGAAGGTTGTGATGTTGCATCGAATATATTTGGGTGGGATGATGCACATGGAAATATTTGGTACTATCGACGATGAAGGGTAAGAAAGATGTAGGTTACCTACAAATATATTCAACATGAAAAATAATGCTTCCTCTATAAAGAAGTATAAGAGCATTTAATTCTTTTACAGAGGGTGTACGTGTCAAATATTGTATGGTCCCGTAGAAAGCATCTACCTAGCTTTTGCGACATCCGTTGCTGCAGGTGTTGTTGCAGTTATTGGTCAGTTGATCAGCAGGCAAAGGCATGTACATCAACTTGAGCTCTGAGTCAAAGAAGATATCTGAGTGACCGATTTAACGTTGATGGCCATGTCGGCCTCCCAGTCAGAGAGCTGCTTCTCCTGTGAGCTCCCACTCGAGGGAAGCGAGGCATGAAGAGCCAGCTTGGTTCCCAACATCTGCAAGCTCCCGATCTCATTTGTACACTTGTAGACTAATCAATGTCAAATCACAAGTATGTTTAGGGCGATCAAAAGTTGCGGTAGCAATACTTCTTCTTCCGGTCTCTCCATGGAATGCATACACGTATAAGTGGTATGGTTTTGTGCCTGGCTCGGAGGAATGCGACGTAAAAAATTAGGCCGACAAAATGATTTTTTAGGTATGTATGTATGTATATTTTAAATGTATTCACATTTTTCTCAGTTTTCTTTTCATATATAACATGTTATATCTTGAGTCAGTGTTTGAAAGGTAAATATTTCGAAGACCATTTTAATTTGTTAGACGTAAAAATATTAGGCTGACGAAAGGATTTTTCAGGTATGTATGTATGTATATTTAAAATTTATACACATTTCTCTTGTTTTTTCATATATAACATGTTATATTTTAAGCTGGTGTTATTTTCTCAGTTTTTTTTTCATATATAGCATGTTATATTTTGAGTTAGTGTTTGAAAGATAAATATTTTGAAGATCATTCAGGGGGAAAAGAAACAAAAAAGATGAAAACCATGACAGAGCCGGCGCTTGAACCTACGTCTCACGGATACAAGACCAACGCTCCAGCCAATGCACTACTTGAGTCATCCTACTATCATTTGGACACCGCATCTAGATAAACCAGTGACCACCGCCGTGAAAAAAAAACTGAAACGTTTTTCCTCACTTACAGGTGGCATTGGCGGGTAATATTTAGCAATTTTAGGGGTAAATTAGGTGACGTACCACCAGAAGCAATAGATGCTTTATTATTATTAGGGGAGATGTGGCTATAATGTATATGTGTATGTGAACAATGCAAAAGATAGTTTTTTAGAAAAATTAGGATTTTTTTTCTGTTCATAGATTTTTTTGGTGATATTAATTATTGCAAATATGCAAATGTTTGTATATTCATATGAACAATGAATTAGGCAATACTACTTCATGTATTTTTAAGAAGGAAGAAGAAGAAAAAGAATGAGAGGAAAAAGGAAATAAGAAGAGGAAGAAAGGAGAAGAAGAGGGGAGAGGAAGAAGAGGAGAAATAAATAAGAAGAATAAAGATGAAGAAAAAGAAGAGGAGAAGAAGAAAGAAATAGAGGAGAAGAAGAAAAAATAGAAAAAAAAATTCTATATTTTCTTCTTCTCCTCTATTCTTTTCTTCTTCTCCTCTTTTTTTTTCTTCTTCTTTTTCTTCTTCTTCTTCCTTCTTCCTTCTTCCTCTTTTCTTCCTTTTTCCTTATTTTCCTTTCTCGAGGGATAAGAAGAAAAAGAAGAGGAGAAGA
>NC_041385.1:848061485-848107527 GCF_002162155.2 Triticum dicoccoides | reverse complement strand
AAGAAAGAAAGGAATAGAGGAGAAAGAAGAAACTTTGACACGAGTGGGGGGGGGGGGTACCGATACCCCCTCCCCGATAACATTATTTTCCCATGTATATGTATGTTGCGTCGTTGTCGATATAACGAGGGTGTCGAGGATTACCGAGGGGTCAAGGGTCGGGAACTAGGGTAGAGGGTCGAGGGTCGTTAAGGGGTCAAGGGTCGAAGGTTTCAGGGTCGAGGGTCGTTAAGGGGTCAAGGGTCGAAGGTTTCAGGGTCGAGGCTCCATCTACGACCATGAGGCCGTTGTCGCCATCTCGGACGACGATGTGCAGGCGAGGAATCAGGCGTACCTTTTAGTTTTAATTAGATTTAATTTTGTCATTTCAGTAGTGTTGTTCATATTTGTGTAAAATGTGGATGCCGACTAGTTTAATATTAATGTTTGAGTAAGGTTTAGTTTAATTAATGTTTTAACTAGATTAGTGTAACATGCTGGGGTTATCTGACAGTAGGTGTTTACTGACATTGGGACCCACAAGACAAAGCGAGCATCAGCCACATGGCACATGACTTCTATTATTGGCATCTACCGTCCATGGTGCAATACTTATAATTTGTTAGTTAGTGGCGTTGCATACCAAACGCCACAGATGAGAGATATACAAGCGGCGTTGGGTGTGGACGCCGGTAGTACCAGCTTACCACTACCGTTAGACTAGCGGAATCGGCACCTACTGCCACTAAATACATTTTTTGAACACTGATAGTAGGCATTTATGCACTTGTATCTTACTAGTTTGCCTCGCATGCTACTAAGTTGTATAGTTTCTTGTTGAGTTATTCTTCCATTTGCCAATATCCTTTTGATTTTAACAATCTATTTCTTTGGTCTTCTATCTGTTTTCTAGAAATTGCTAAAATTATTCAATTCACATTTACCCCCTCTAGTCGATATCTTTCTTTAGGACATTGCTCTGGTCGATATCTGATCCTACAAGTTTCTACCACTAAACATACTAACCGACTAGAAAAATATATACTACTTCCTTGTGTTCTGGGCCCATCAGAAACGGGACTGCCGGTATAGTTAGCTCAATTCATTCATGTCGTATAAGGTTGTCTTTTTAACGTATAAATCACGAGGCCATGCAAACCTAAAATTACCATATCTAATATCGCACATGAGAAAATCGAATAGAACACCTAAATTTGGCAATCGTTATGTATTTTTAGATGCATGTCACAAGAAGATTTTATTATTGGATCACATCATTTGTCCATTTTTCGACATGATTGTTCAGTGCAACTCTACGAACAGACACGGCACCAACAATGCCAATAGTATGGGACGGCGTTGAGACACCATGAGGCTATGAGTTGCGGTCCAAACAAATTTTTGCAGGTCGTCTGGCATTTTGACAGAATGCACTCACGGGCGATACTAGCAAGTCGATCCTTGCATGTTTTTGGTTGCGGGTGAACTAAATCCTTGCATTTCTCTGTAAAGAAAAACACACACCATAAAAAGAAGTCCAAATTGGGAAAAGAAAATATGCATGATGTTTAAGTGACAACATTATCCTACTTTGGTTGACAGGAGAACGGAAACATATGTAGGGATGGGGAGATCGATTTCTTACCAATATGAATGGAATTTCCTAGGTGCACAAGCACCATAAGGCAAAGAAGAATAGCTTTCCCTTCCATAAGAGAAGACACAGATTTCTTACTCCTGACTCGGTTTGGGCGTCTAGAAGCATTGTATCTTTATATATAGACTAATGGCTAGAGAATATTTACTCCTATCTTGCTCAAAATAAGATCACAAAGATTTGGCCCGTCTCACTATATTTAATTTGTAAAATATGGTTCTATCTATAAGATGGTATCCATTTCATGGATGTTACCTTTCCATCTATGCAAATATAAATTTAGAAGATATTCTTAAGTGTGTGCCATTAAATGCGATATCATCTCAAATCTAGTATTAAATACCATATCACTTGAGTACTAGCACATTGGACATGGTATAGAGTACAGCTGACCATCAAGTATCAATTTTCGCTTGTATGGGACGACGTTGCTACACCATCACCTGTCAATTCTGCACACAGAAAAAACTTGCTCTCTACACAAATGATGTCACGGAAAACCTGTAGGTATTACTGTAGCATGTTTACACTGGGAAATCATGCACTAAAGGAACGGATAGTTATACGTGATAGGAATATTTCATCCCCGTTTTTGGGTTGTAGTGTTGTAGACTTGCAGTCATGCAGTTAACATTGCAATTATGCACCGAAAAAAAAAAATCAAAGACCCTCTAGAGGAATCGGTCCAACTCAAGCGGCAGTCTATCTGAATTCTTAAAGGATGATTGGATATTCTGCTAAAATATGGCAAAAGTAATATAGAACGAAATTGACGCATGGTAGGCAGATCATTCATTGATCCATCTATTGTCGTTGGTTCCCACCCCTTGTGTCAAATAGACTATGATCAGCCACCGACACCGAGTTTTTTCTGACAATAGTAAGCTATCGTGGCGGTCCCTGGCGTGGCTTCTTCGTCGTCTGTGTGGTGAGGAGGAGGAGCAGCTCGGATGGGGGGCGACGATGCCGATGGCGTGCCTGCTGCAGCGCGATGGCGGGAGCTTTCCGGGATGGAGTTCCCGGCCAGGCCCGTGGGCACACGGGCCTGGTAGGCTCCTGCTAGTGTGTCCGGTCGGCTACCGTCGTTGACGGTGGAGGTTGTGCCCTCCCGTGTGCCTACGGTGCTGCGGCCCCTAGTCCCGGCTCCTATCCCTTGTTGTGCAGACGTCACCTCGTGGTGCCGTGGTGAGACGGCGTGGAGGCTTCTTGACCATGGTGGCGCAAGATGGTGGTCGGTTTGGTGGCAGGCTCTGGAGCACCCGAGGTGAAGGTTGGGATCGGGGGAAACCCCTGTCGGCCTGTCCGACACCGACGCGGCGACGCCGGTGGGTGCCGCCGAACCTTCCTGGAGGGCGTCGGGGGCGACCCTTCCTCTCGCCTCGTCGTGTACCGGGGGAAACCCTTGGCAGCAGCGTCGTCTTCGTTGCGGTCCTTCTTGGAGGTGCTGATTGGTACCGGTGCTTCGGAGCCTTGGAGCTTGATGGGAGATCTTTGGTGGGCGCAGTGGTCGTGAAGCTTCTTCATTTCCGTCGATCTACCGTTGTCGGCATTCTTTTCTCTTGTTGTTTCTCTTTCGTTTCTTTTGGCTGCGATTGTGCAGCTTCCGTCCCAGCACCTATCTTTGGATGTATCGGTTGGTTGCTTCGGGATACAAAGCGGGGGAAACCCTTTTTCTCAATAGTAAGATGTCAATCCTATTAACCCTTAGGAGTTGAAGTTGAGCATGAAGTCACACGTTACACCGTTTGAGTTTAAAACTATTATTCTTAAAACCAATAATTATTTACTAACACTAATATTTCTTGAATAAGTAGTTTGACCATAGTTTGACCATATTTGATCAAAATTCAATAAAACTGAAATAATTATTCAGTAACACTAATATTCTTGAATAATTATTTAGTAACACTAATATTTCTTGAATAAGTAGTTTGACCACAATTTGATCAGATTTAACCAAAATTCAAAAAACTGAAATTTGAGCATAAATTTTTTTCCTTTTAGAATTTGAGGATTCTAAAAAATTGCAAAACCGCCTACGGCTGTCAAAATCAGATGCCGATTTTCGTGCGGAACATTTTGATATATTATACTTTTTTTCCGACATCGTATGCAAAAGATATAGTCATTTTACTTTTTCATCACACCTTTTTGCAAAACATGTCCAAATTTATGTTTCTTAATTTTCCTAACTAGTAGATGTAGTAACATAACTACATCTCGAAGGATTTTAATTTTTGATGTTTTTATCATTTTTTTGTTCTTTTCAAAACTGAAATGGCGATACACAGGGGGTTGAACCCCTTTAGTCCGGGATGGTATCCATCCAATCTTACCATGGACTACATCTGCTAGCACCGTCCCAACAAATATCACAACTAAGGTTAACCAAGCCAGAGTCACGTTCTATTAAAGTGGCAAACAGAATTACTTTTTAATATAACAAAACTAATTCTATCAACTATTATTATAGGCTAAACAACTATTAATACAAAATAGTAGCAAAATTAATATTAATTAATTATAAAAATTTGTCTACTGTCGTCTATCAGAAGCCTACTACAACATGCTAAAATGTACAGAAAGAACTAACTAAAAATAATTGAAAACAACAATTAAAGGACTAAAACAACTCTATAAGTAAAGCAGTATTGTTTTAATTAAAATCCAATTTTTTATTAATATAAAAAGAAGCAAATTAATATTACTGTTACAACAATCTTACATGTGACTAGGAGCAAAAATAATTAAATTAAAAACTATTTCTAAACTCAAATTATTCACAATCTTGTGTTTCAAGAAAATTTGGACAAACTTATATTTGAATCATTCAAATTTGAAAACTAATGGCACAAACAGATACTAGACAAGTTATTGAATCAAATGGAAAAATAATCACTTAAAAACATCAAATATCCTAAAAGTTATAAGCAATTTGAAACAAAAACTAAGAACAAAAAACAAATAGAAAAACAAAAAAAATCAGAACCGTTTGTAACACGGACACGAACTGGGACTAAAGGGCATCGCACCCTTTAGTCCCGGTTCGTGTCTCAAACCGGGAATAAAGGTCTAATCTATAGTCGCAAACCGGGACTAAAGAGCATCGCACCCTTTAGTCCCGGTTCGTGTCTCAAACCTGGACTAAAGGTCCCATTTGAACCGGGACTAATGCCTTGACGACGCCCTAGCCGCTCGAACCGTGACTAATGCGCACATTAGTCCTGGTTCGTAATGCAACCGGGACTATTGGTTCGATCCGGCTATGACGAAAGCCCTATTTTCTACTAGTGTGATGGCGTCTGAACGTCGACTACATGACACATTACCATGTTTGGGCATAGGGGAAGGCATTGTGAGATTAGTAAGTAGATGATGGGTTGCGAGAGTGACATGATTTTAAACCTAGTTTATGCGGTATTCCGTAAGCGGCCGATTTGGATCTATATGTTTCATTCTATGGCAGATTTGTCTTAATTCTTTTTACATAATTGCGGATGTGCTTGCGATGGGGTTAATCATAAGTTGGTTGTTCAAGTAAGAACAACACACTACCACCAGCCTACCCATATAATAACTTATCAAAACAGTGAATGCAAGTCTGAATCTTGATGAAGTTAACTAGACAACATTCGCATGTGCCAGTTCCGGCTTGTCCTTTGCTATAAAAAGGATTAGACCACCTTGTTGCACCATGTTACTATCATTACTTGTTAGTGGCTACAAATTATCTTGCTATCAAACTATCTGTCACCGCTATTTTACATCACTTGCAGAGAATACCTTGCTGGAAACCACTTATTGATTCCTTGTGCTCGTTGTTGGGTTCGACACTCTTACTTATGGAAAGGACTGCGATTGTTCCCCTATACTTGTGGGTCTTCAACAGCCCGCCCTCCTGACTTGTGCTGGGGGCACGGTGGGGAGCACTTAGTAGTAGCGTCGTCTGTGTGTGCCCGCGCTGCTACTATTCTCTACGTATAGCGTGATGTTTTTACCCGCGCTACTACTAAGTAGTAGTAGCGCTTCCTTACTAACCCGCACCACCATTAAGTTGTCGCCTATAGGGGTTTTCCAAGCAGTGCTACCCCCTCCACTGCCTCCTACATGTCACAACACTAAGGAGCTGTGGATGTCGCACACGCTTCCTTAGGTTCAGGCGATATTCAAGTGGCTTCCTCCCAATGAGATGCTATAGGAGCTGAACCAGCCAACTCCTGCTCCGGCTGCTCCTCCATCCAATATGGAGCACTTAGGCTCCATCTACGACAATGAGGCCGTTGTCTCCATCTCGGACGACGATGTGCAGGCGAGGAATCGGGCGCATCTTTTAGTTTTAATTAGATTTAATTTTGTCATTTCAATAGTGTTGTTCATATATGTGTAAAATGTGGATGCCGACTAGTTTAATATTAATGTTTGAGTAAGGTTTAGTTTAATTAATGTTTTAACTAGATTAGTGTAACATGCTGGGGTTATCTGACAGTAGGTGTTTACTGACATTGGGACCCACAGGACAAAGCGAGCATCAGCCACATGGCACATGACTTCTATTACTGGCATCTACCGTCAATGGTGCAATACTTATAATTTGTTAGTTAGTGGCGTTGCATGCCAGACGCCACAGATGAGAGATATACAAGCGGCGTTGGGTGTGGACGCCGGTAGTACCAGCTTACCACTGCCGTTAGACTAGCGGCATCGGCACCTACTGCCACTAAATACATTTTTGAACGCCGATAGTAGGCATTTCTGCACTTGTATCTTACTAGTTTGCCTCGCATGCTACTAAGTTGTATAGTTTCTTGTTGAGTTATTCTTCCATATGCCAATATCCTTTTCATTTTAACAATCTATTTCTTTGGTCTTCTATCTGTTTTGTAGAAATTGCTAAAATTATTCAATTCACATTTACCCCCTCTGGTCGATCTTATTTAAGGACATTGCTCTGGTCGATATCTGATCCTACAAGTTTCTACCAGTAAACATACTCACCGACTAGAGAAATGTATACTACTTCCTTCTGTTCTGGGCCCATCAGAAATGGGACTGCCGGTATAGTTAGGTCGATTCATTCATGTTGCATAAGATTGTTTTTTTAATGTACAAATCACGAGGCCATGCAAACCTAAAATTACCAGATCAAATATCGCATATGACAAAATCCAATAGAACACCTAAATTTGCCAATCGTTATGTATTCTTAGATGCATGTCACAAGAAGATTTTATTATTGGATCACATCGTTTGTCCATTTTTCGTCATGATTGTTCCATGCAACTCTACCAACAGACACGGCACCAACAATGCCAATAGTATGGGACGGCGTTGAGACAGGCCATGAGGCTATGAGTTGCGGTCCAAACAAATTTTTGCAGGTCACCTGGCATTTTGACAGATTGCACTCAAGGGCGATAGTAGCAAGTCTATCCTTGCATGTTTTTATTTGCGGGTGAACTAGATCCTTGCATTTATCTGTAAAGAAAAACACACACCATAAAAAGAAGTCCAAATTGGGAAAAATATGAAAATATGCATGATATTTAAGTGAGAATATTATCCTACTTTGGTTGATAGGAGAACGGAAACATATATAGGGATGGGGAGATCGATTTCTTACCAATATGAATGGAATTTCCTAGGTGCACAAGCACCATAAGGCAAAGAAGAATAGCTTTCCCTTCCATATGAGAAGACACAAATTTCTTACTCCTGACTCGGTTTGGGCGTCTAGAAGCATTGTATATTTCTATATAGACCAATGGCTAGAGAATATTTACTCCCTTCTCGCTCAAAATGAGATCACAAAGATTTGGCCGCCTCACTATACTTAATTTGTAAAATATGGTTCTATCTATAAGATGGTATCCATTTCATGGATGTTACCTTTCCATCTATGCAAATATAAATTTAGAAGATACTACTCGTCAACCCGTGCAACTGCACGGGCTAGCAACTTTATTATTAGATATAAGAAAGTTTTCATAAATTAGAAATGTCAAACAATAATTTGAATATGCTGATATATGTTATTAATATTACACATGCACATAGGGTCCAGTGAACTTACATTGCGTTTACTATTTTTTTTCTTAGCTTGTTTAAGTACAATTGTGTCACAACGGTATAAATATTGTCTCTGTGTGATGCTGAACCACCTCAGATTTATATAAATGTGCTACTTTTTGAAGCTTATATAAGTGTATATGTGTTATGTTGGTACAAAACATGGTTAAAGACGCAAAAATTGTTGCATGTATCATGTAGTCAACACCTATAAGTTTCTAAAAGGTATTGAAGATCAAGTGGCGTATTATAGCATAATCTTCCTTTCTTTATCAACCTAAAAGAGACATGCATCTTTCTTCTGGCCACAGAAGCATGGTCGAATCATAAGGACTTTATTTCTATACAGAATAATGGACACATGCGTGCACGACTTTCTACCAACATACGTGATATTGTTGCAAATAATATAAGTATTTAAAAAGATAAAGTTTTATATTCTCATCATACTATAAGCACCATAGTGTAATTCAGAACAGAAGTTCTTATCTCTTATATTAATTAATGCATCTATATACTTGGTAAAGGGTGGAAGACTCGGCCTTATGCCTGGTGGTTTGTTCCACTCTTGTCGCCCTAGTTTCCATCATACCGGTGTTATGTTCCCGGATTTTGCGTTCCTTACGCAGTTGGGTGATTTATGGGACCCCCTTGACAGTTCGCTTTGAATAAAACTCCTCCAGCAAGGCCCAACCTTGCTTTTACCATTTGCCTCACCTAGCCCTTTTTCCCTTGGGTTTCCGGAGCCCGAGGGTCATCTTTATTTAACCCCCCCGGGCCAGTGCTCCTTCGAGTGTTGGTCCAAACTAGAGCCACTTGCAGCGCCACCTGGGGGAAACTTGAGGTCTGGTTTTAGTTGTACGCAGTGTTCATCCTGTGTTGCCCTGAGAACGAGATATGTGCAGCTCCTATCGGGATTGTCGGCGCATCGGGCGGTCTTACTGGTCTTGTTTTACCATTGTCAAAATGTCTTGTAAACCGGGATTCCGAGTCAGATCGGGTCTTCCAGGGAGAAGGTATATCCTTCGTTGATCGCGAGAGCTTATCATGGGCTAAGTTGGGACACCCCTGCAGGGTATAAACTTTTGAAAGTCGTGCTGCAGTTATGTGGCAGATGGGAATTTGTTAATGTCCGGTTGTAGATGACCTTGACACCTGATTCGAATTAAAATGCATCAACCGCGTGTGTAGCCATGATGGTCTCTTTTCGGCGGAGTCCGGGAAGTGGACACGGTTTTGGATTATGTTTGACATAAGTAGGAGTTCAGGATCACTTCTTGATCATTGCTAGCTTCACGATCGTTCCGCTTGCTCTCTTTTCGCTCTTATTTGCGTATGTTAGCCACCATATATGCTTACTCGCTGCTGCAAGCTCACCACTTTACCCCTTCCTTTCCCATTAAGCTTTGCTAGTCTTGATACCCATGGTAATGAGATTGCTGAGTCCTCGTGACTCACAGACTACTACAACAACAGTTGCAGGTACATGTTATGCGATGATCATGACGCGAGAGCGATGTTTGCTCATTTTGGAGTTCTTCTTCTGCGTCTTCTTGGATCAGGGGATAGGTTCCAGGTCTGCAGCCTGGGATAGCAGGGTGGATGTCGTTTGAGCTTCTGTTTGTGTTTCATCCATAGTCGGATGTTGATATTATGGATGATGTATTGTTGTATTCATGTGGCATTGTATGCCTCTTGTATGTATCCCCATCTATTTATGTAATGTTGATGTAATAATATCCACCTTGCAAAAGCGTTTCAATATGCGGTTCTATCCTTGGTGGGACCTTCGAGTCTCTTTAGGATAGTATCGCATATTGGGTGTGACATTAACCCCGAGGGTTTTTGGAATATTTGGTGATTTGTAGTTCAAAGAGGGGGTCGGGGGCCATTAGGTGGGCCCCCAGGCGCGCCTTGGTGGGTTGTGCACCTGTCGGGGCACCCCTAGGTGCAGCTCTGGCCCATTGGGTGTCTTCTGGTCCATAAAAATTCCACAAAAAGTTTCGCGGTGTTTGGACTCCGTTTGATATTGATTTCCTGTGATGTAAAAAACAAGCAAAAAACAGCAACTGGCACTGGGTCAATAGATTAGTCCAAAAAATTATATAAAGTTGCTATAAAATGATTGTAAAACATCCGATAATAATATGATAGCATGAGTACTTCATAAATTATAGATACGTTGTAGACGTATCAACATCCCCAAGCTTAATTCCTACTCGTTCTCGAGTAGGTAAGTGATAAAAGAATAATGTATGAAGTTTGAATGCTAGCAACGTGCACAAGCAATTGTTTCTCGTAAAACTTATCATGATAGAGTAGCAACCAATTCACATGATAAGGTTCAAACAATGAATTCTATTGAAACTCAACAACCTATTTTCTCAGTCACCAAGCAATTGTAATTCAACTTATTCAACAAAGTCTTCAACAAAGTCTAAGTAAGAGCTCCACATACTCAACCATCATAGTCTTCTATGGTTGCTAACACTCACCGCATACACATGAGTAAAACGTTTCAACCAGACACGTAGAAAGATAGGGGCTTAGAGTTTCGCCTCCCAACGTATTCACCTCAAGGGTGATGTCAGCAATGATAACTCATGCAACCCATATCCAACTGGATATATTTGCCTAGACCTTTCCTCACCACATTATGCTTGCCAAAGGAGAAAAATAAAAAGGAATAGAGAGAAAAACTTTGACTCTTGCATGAAAGTAAATACATAAAAGGAAAAGATAAGCCCTTCGCAGAGGGAAGCAGAGGTTTCCATGCGCTTATTTGTTTTTATGCTCAAACCCTTAGTGCAAAAGAAGATCATGTTATATTGCCACTTATGGTAGCAACCTTTATTATGCAGTCTGTCGCTTTTATTCTTTGCGATCACAAGTTCTTACAATGCTCAATTTTCTCTTACACTAAATGATCTAACACTTTTTAGAAGTAATTTTTATTGCCTTATTGCACTAATGACAACTTACTTGAAGGATCTTATTCAATCCTTAGGTAGGTACGGTGGACTGTTGAAAGTAAGATTTGGGTTTAAGGTTTTTTTGATGCACAAGTAGTATCTCTACTTGGTGCGGAATTTTTGTCTAGCAAAGATGACGGGCAAGCACCACATGTTGAAGGATCTATGACAATATAGCTACTATGTGAATATGAACAAACATAAATCATTACGTTGTCTTCCATGTCCAACATAAACAATTTTGGCATATAATATTTTGATGGGGGCTCACAATCACAAAATGTTTCCAAGATAGTGTATTTACATGTGAATGTTCTCTTCCTTATAGTAATCATTCATGAATTGCTTGCATGACCAATATTGTGATTGTCAAGCTTCAAAAGATTTCAACTTCAACTTCAACTTCCACTTTCTAAACCCAATGTGAAGATACTACTAGGTATGCTATGAACATATAATTTCAACTTCACTATATACAATTAATTCAACAATTTACTCATAGGATACACGTGAAGCACAAGAGTAAATGACAAGCTACTGCAAAAAGATATAAGTGAAGATAAAGCAAGTAGTTAAGTAAATAGGTAGCTATTTGAGGACTCTATTATTTAAAAACTTCCATATCTACGTAGTTTATTAAAACATCAAGCAAAACAAAACAAAATGAGATTCCAAGAATAGCACAACTCATGTGAAGAAGCAAAAACTTTGGTTCAACCGATACTAACCGATAATTGTTGATGAAGAAATGTCGGATGCCTACCGGGGCATCACCAAGCTTAGATGCTTGAGTCTTCTTGAAATATTATCTTGGGATGCCTTGGGCATCCCCAAAATTGAGCTTTTGTGTCTCCATTCCTTTTATATCACAGTCTCTATAAATCTTAAAAACTTCATACACACAAAACTATAAAAGAACTCGTGAGATAAGTTTGTATAAACCAATGCAAAAACCTTATCATTCTCTACTGTAGCAAATGACTAAAATTAGTATTCAACATTGCATACTAAATTCCTATGCATATTTAATACTCATATCCTCAAATAGAATCATTAAACAAGCAAACATAGGCAAACAATGCAAACATAACAGCAATCTGCCAAAACAGTACAATGTGTAAAGAATGCAAGAGTATCAATACTTATTGAACTCCAAAAATTATGAAAATTTACCACGCTTTAGAAACTTTATCAGAACTTATTTTGAAAGAAGTTTCAGAATTTTATCACATTCTTACGTATATAGGGAATTTTTGCAACAGCGACAAACTTTCTGTTTTTTAAACATCAACTCATATACTTGCAAAATAAGAACGGTAAAGGCTATACCTGACATTATTATTGAAAATAAAGATGCAAAACATTATTATAAATAACATCAAGCAAATCAAAACAAGAGAAAATGACTCGCCAATCAAAACTCATATCATGTGACGAATGAAAATGTAGCTCCAAGTGAGGTTACCGATAATGTTGAAGATGAAAGAGGGGATGCCTTCTGGGTCATCCCCAAGCTTAGTTGCTTGGATCTTCCTTGAATATTACCTTGGAGTGCCTTCGGCATGCCCAAGATTATGTTACTATCAATCCTTATTCTCCTCATATCAATATCTCACACGAAACTTGAAAACTTCAATCACACAAAACTTCACGGAACTTCGTGAGATAGGTTAGTATCATAAAGAGCAAACCATTTCACTTTGGTACTGTAAAAGACAAGATTCATATTTTTTTCCACACAATGCCTACTGTACCATGTCAATTCCACAATTTATATTGAGCAATATAAGCCATAGAAACTAGGAAACAAGCAAACTACGCATTGAAAACAAAATTTGTCATAAACAGAAAAGTCTGAAGTAATATGTAGTCCAACCACACTTCTGGTACTCCAAAAATTCTGAAAAATTGGGATAACATAGAGAATTTGTATATCTATCACCTGCAAATAATTCAGATCATAAGCACGTTCTAGTGAATTTTTAAATTTCCTTGACTGAGCACAAAAGTTTCTGTTTTTGCACAGATTCAAGTCAACTATCATCCACACTATCCCAAAGGATTTACATGGCAATTTATTGAAACTAAAGCAATAAAACATGATTACTACAGTAGCTTAATCATGTGAAAACACAAAAACAGTATGTAAAAGTGTTGGGTTGTCTCCCAACAAGCGCTTTTCTTTAATGCCTTTTAGCTAGGCATGATGATTTCAATGATGCTCGCATAAAAGATTTGAATTGAAACACAAAGTGAGCATCATGAAGCACATGTCAAGCACATTTAAGTCTAACACACTTCCTATGCATTGTGATTTTGTGAGCAAGCAACCCATGAAATCAAGAACCAACTAGCATAGGAAGGAAAAACAAATACAACTTCGAAACAATCAACATATAGAGAAGAAACTTGATATTATTGAGATAGGTAAGAGCAGAAGTTCCTCTCTCATAATAATTTTTAGAAACATCTCATGAAGGTATTCAATAATATAACTATCACAAAAATCACTCTTTACATGATGCACAAGTGTAGTAGATTTATTAATCTTTATGGCATACGTGTCATCATATAATCATCATAGATAGCAACTTTATTGTCATAGTTAATTGAAACCTATTCCAAAATAGTGGATGTATCACTAAATAGTCATGACCTCTCCAAATCCAATTTCATCCATATTGTATTAAGATTCAACACCCTCCGAAATAGTGGCATGCTATCTAGAGTTGACACTCTGCCATACCCACTTTCATCAATGTAATCATCATAAATAAGAGGCATGCTATCATTGATACGTCTCCAACGTATCTATAATACACTATTATATTACTTTTGGGACTAACCTATTAACCGGAGGCCCAGCCCATATTGCTGTTTTATTGCCTGTTTCAGTATTTCGAAGAAAAGGAATATCAAATGGAGTCCAAATGGAATGAAACCTTCGGCAGCGTGATTTTTTGGAAGAATATGATCCTGGAGACTTGGAGTTCACGTCAGAAGATACTCGAGGCAGCCACGAGATAGGAGGGCGCCCCCTGTAGGGCGTGCCCCCGTCGCGTGGGCCCCTCGAGCACGTCCCGACCGACTTCTTTCGCCTATATAAGCCTACGTACCCTAAAACCATCGAATATCAAGATAGATCGGGAGTTCCGCCGCCGCAAGCCTCTGTAGCCACCAAAAACCTATTGGGAGCCCGTTCCGGCACCCTGCCGGAGGGGGAACCTATCACCGGTGGCCATCTTCACCATCTTGGCGCTATCCATGATGATAAGGGAGTAGTTCACCCTCGGGGCTGAGGGTATGTACCGGTAGCTATGTGTTTGATCTCTCTCTCTCGTGTTCTCTCTATGGCACGGTCTTCATGTATCGCGAGCTTTGCTATTATAGTTGGATCTTATGATGTTTCTCCCCCTCTACTCTCTTGTGATGAATTGAGTTTCCCTCTTGAAGTTATCTTATCGGATTGAGTCTTTATTTGAGAACACTTGATGTATGTCTTGCCGTGTTTATCTGTGGTGACAATGGGATATAACGTGCCACTTGATGTATGTTTTGGTGACCAACTTGCGGATTCCACCCATGAACCTATGCATAGGGGTTGGCACACATTTTATTTACTCTCTGGTAGAAACTTTGGGGCACTCTTTCAAGTACTTTGTGTTGGTTGAATGAATCTGAGATTGTGTGATGCATATTGTATAATCATGCCCACAGATACTTGAGGTGACAATGGAGTATCTAGGTGATATTAGGGTTTTGGTTGATTTGTGTCTTAAGGTGTTATTCTTGTACGAACTCTTGAATAGATTGATCTGAAAGAATAACTTTGAGGTTGTTTCGTACCCTACCATAATCTGTTCGTTTGTTCTCCGCTATTAGTGGCTTTGGAGTGACTCTTTATTGCATGTTGAGGGATTGTTATATGATCTATCTATGTTATTATTGTTGAGAGAAATTGCACTAGTGAAAGTATGAACCCTAGGCCTTGTTTCCTATCATTGCAATACCGTTTACGCTCACTTTTATCATTAGTTACCTTGCTGTTTTTATATTTTCAGATTACAAAAACCTATATCTACTATCCATATTGCACTTGTATCACCATCTCTTCGCCGAACTAGTGCACCTATACAATTTACCATTGTATTGGGTGTGTTGGGGACACAAGAGACTCTTTGTTATTCGGTTGTAGGGTTGTTTGAGAGAGACCATCTTCATCCTACGCCTCCCATGTATTGATAAACCTTAGGTCATCCACTTGAGGTAAATTTGCTACGGTCCTACAAATCTATGCACTTGCAGGCCCAACAACGTCTACAAGAAGAAGGTTGTGTAGTATCATCATAATAAATTTTCTTATCGAAAGTAGAAGGAATCAAAGGATCATATTCATTAAGCAAAGCATCCCTAGCTTAGGAAAAGCATTATTTCGAGCAAATATATCTTCAAACATTTCATACTCATTAAACATAGCATCCCCAAGCTTGTGGTTTTGCATATCATCACAATCATTCTTATCAATAGCATGAATGGCACCAATAGCATTGCAAACATTATTATCATAATCTTCCAAGCAAGTGCTAAAAATATTTTCAAGATCATAAGGGACATCATTGTCTTTCCAATCATAATCATTACCACAAGTAGTAGGTATAAAAAAATCATACTCAATATCATCATCTCCCATCAACATATTTGATTCACTTTCATGAGGCACAATGGTGATAGGAGCAACATTGTTTAGGAGACATACCTCTTGACCTCTATTCTTTCTTCTTTTCTTCTTCTTCACCACATCATGTGTGGGTTTAATTAAATTTTTCAAGCTTCTTGTTGAAGAGATTGATTGGATAGGAAGAGCCCCCTCGTTACCTGATTCATCATAATAAAAACTCGGAGGGTATTGGGAAATATTTTCCTTTTCGTTAGTGCTCTCTTCATATTCTACTTGTTTTCTTGTCTTTAGATAGTTGGCAATATAAGGATTCTCAATGCCATTTACTGCACAAAATATTTAAATTTACTCTTGATCAAAATCAAGAAATCTCTTGAGACTAAATTTTGCAATCTTATATTTACTAATTGGAGGCACCATTAAAGCCGCTTAATTAAGCCACATCATCAATATTAATTGTACCATTGGATTGTAGAATTTACGGCCAAGATAGGTGGAACAGTTGCGTAATAAACATGGTGCAGTAAAAAAGATCTATATCACGTCCATGGGAACTCCACGATGTCCATAGGTATTAAAGGAAAAAAACTTCCAGGCATGAAAACTCCATGATAGATAAAAAAAGGCTTCGCGTTATTCCTTGAAAAATAAGCAAAATCATACATCCAATCTCTGTGTTTATTATTTGGTAATCGTTGGATGAATTATCTCACGAGAATTCCTTTTATATTGTCCCAAATGAACACCTTTTATCTATAGGACTCCTCTAGCACCTTTTTATTTTCAGGTCCCCTCTACAGCCTACAATCTATATCAAATCAAAAGGAAGAAGGATTCAAAAAATCAAAGGAAGAAAATCGGCAGAGAATTATGATAAAAGAAAAACTTCTGATTCGTTGGGGCGTTCGGTGTTTCCTCCTTCGATCTAGCGTGTGTTGTTCTCCTCTCTTCCCAGGCATACCTTCCATGGTGTCTTTCTCAATCCTGGCGGTAGTCTTTCTCCTCCCGTAAAAAAGAAACATGCCTCCCAGGTTCACCCATACATCTTCCCAATCTCTCTCAAGTAGAGCACCTCGCTTTTCGTCCTCCAAAAATCTGTAGGCAATCCAAAGGTCACGCCGCCATGAGCCAGGCCATGATCTTGCTAGTCCACCTATAACCCATGGCTTTGTGGTGTTGTTGCAGTTATCCTCGGCACTTCCATCACACAGGTTGAACGAAAGCATCACCAATCACCACCAGCCTCCGTATCGAGATGTTGTAATATTGCACCTACTACCGGTGCCGCCATGAAAATTGGTTCAAGCTAATTCACTTATTCACTCTTTTTCTTAAATCCTCCCATTCCCCATATACTCCACATGCTTGGTACATAGGGTATTAAAATTGATTTTCAGATTATGTAGTGCCAAGACTCACTTGAAACTTCTGTAATGGCATCATCAAGTGTGAGAGATGCATGTCAAAGTTTATGATTTTGTTCGTAATGTCCTGCAGTTCCAGTTAGTTGTTAATTTTTGTTAAGAGGAAATTAATAAGCATGAGTATGTACCTTGAGACTTCTAGTATTATCATTGACATTTACATGGTTCTTTTGCTGAAGGATTTCCTTCAGAATCAACATCAAAAACATCAGATGTTGAAGACTAGAGGTGATATTCTTTTGTTACAGTGTCTTATGGAGATATATACATATCAATGCTTGTGTTAATTGTACTACGATGATATGTTTAGACCATTTTCCCGTATGCGATTTTTTATTGTAATTGTACACAGATATGCACCATATATATGTTCTATTAAACTATACAAACTATTTTATTATTGTCCTTGGAATGCCCCTATGGATGATATATTTTTCTGTCAATACTGTTGCAAATTTGCAAATACAATAAAGTCACGGAAATACAATAATTGTATTCATGTTACTATATTATGTGTTCACCCAAATAGCTAGCCCATGCAGGTGCACAGTTGAAGTTGGACTCACTATTCAGTTTTTCTAATGATTTCCTATTTGTGAAAAAAATAGAAGATAAGGAGAAGGTATCTGACCGTAGTGTAATGAAGAGTCACAAAACTACCATATATAGCGTTAATATGAATACTTCCATTTTCCTGCTACCCACATGATCCTGATTGGTACACAAGTGCTAATGCCTGGCACTTACTATGTGTCTTCCTGACAAGGTTTCCCATCCGTTTTTGTGAGCAGCTCATGACATTGGTGTCTGAGAAGAAATATTTCACATTATAATGTATTCTTATATCTTGAAAGTCTCCAAAGATATGGAGATGCAAAGCCAAAGAAAATCTTCAGGGTGAAAGGTTAATTTTTTTCCATGTTAAGAGGAACCAGTAAACATTTTGTGTCTTCATAGATTTGTGAGAAGAATGAACATAATGTATATTTTGTGACTGGATATTTATCTATGAGACAATGAACATTCATGTTCATGTCCATGCAGGTATGCACATCCAACTAAGTTATGTGTTCTTTGGAATTTCTGTTATCATTGATAGCTGAAAGGTAAATGTACCGAACCAACGCAATGTTAAATTTTGCCACTATGTTTACTAGCTGTTGTTTATGTTCTTATTTTAAATGGGTTTAGCCCATCTAGCATAATGTCAAAAAGTCTACCAGTGGTATGTATTACTGTGATTCATACAGTATATGTAAAAAATTCGTGGTTGTTTATCATAATCAGTGTGCTGATCCTTCTTTGTTGTAAACAGTATGGAGTATTAAACAATGCAAATAAGGTAACATTATAAGCTTTGGTATAAATACGAAATCTTTTCCATCCGAGCCCGGTTGGGTCAATTTCTGAAAGAACACGAAATTACTCTTTTTTTAGGAAAGGCTCGAACATTCAGTATAACAAATACCTCAAATAATATTTATTGTTCTAACAGCCTGGGAAAAATGTGCCCAAACCACGATGTACATATATAACTAACCCTCTTGATGAAGTAACATATTTTTTTATTTAAGCATATAAATATGACCACGTTATCTAGATGTGGCACTTGGAGTCTATAGGTAGGTGCAAAACTACAAATAAATAATTCTTATACTAGAAGAGGAACCACGTGTGTATTTGCTGTATTTAAGCGCGTCAATTAATTATTAATATAAAACATGTCTAACTAACATATATTCCTTCAAATATTCTAAATGGAGATCAAACAAATGCCGAATGTGAACTCCTTTTTATTATCACGTTGATCAAACACCTTGGATCAATAGAAAACTCTATTAATCAAAAAAGAATGACAAAGAATTACTCCTCTAAATGCTCTGATATTAGTTTACGGAGGAAGTAATAGTTAGACACAATGATGCATATGCAAATGAAATTTATGTGACCTAATATTATCCAAGAATTTGACCTAGCCCGTGCAGTTTCACGGGTTGATGACTAGTATACTTAGTTTTATGTTTCATTTCTTCATATCCCAAAAGAAGACTTATCTCTTTATGATCCTCAAGGGTAATCAAGTTATCAACACTTTTGTACACGATTTGATCATGAAACAATTTGCATTGGAGATTTAAATGACCGTGTTCATTGCAAAGTTCACAAGGACGACGAAAAAAATGAAATCTTTTAGCACAATCATCTAGCCTCTCTTGCAACTTTTTTGTTCCTAAATATTTATGCCTCTTACAAAATCTATCTTCCCTTTTTATGTGCGAATGCACTCCCAATTGACTCCGCAAAAATTGACATACTTATAAAATACATAATTATCATGACTACTGCAATCATCATTAGCATTTTGGATACTCAAACAATTCATACTAACAACATTCCTATCATGCTCATCATTCAAATATTTTGTGCCAAAAATTTTATTGACTTCTTCTAACAATTGAGCACAATTTTCAGATCCATCATTTTCAAGAAGATATAATAAAGATGATCAATAATATGATGCAACCTCACCTCCATTTTTATGTAGTTTTCTTTTATAAACCAAACTAGTGATAAAACAAGTAACTAAAAGATTCGATTGCAAGATCTAAAGATATACCTTCATGCACTCACCTCCCTGGCAATGGCGCCAGAAAAGAGCTTGATGTCTAGTACGCAACTTTATTCTTGTAGACTCGTGTTGGGCCTCCAAGCGCTGAGTTTTGTAGGACATTAGCAATTTTCCCTCAAGTGGATGACCAAAGGTTTATCAATCCGTGGGAGGTGTAGGATGAAGATGGTCTCTCTCGAGCAACCCTGCAACCAAATCACAAAAAATCTCTTGTGTCCCCAGGACACCAAATACAATGGTAAATTGAGGTGCACTAGTGCGGCGAAGAGATGGTAATAAAAGTGTAGTAATGATAGTAGATATTGGTTTTTGTAACAAGAACAATAAAAAATAGCTAGGTAGCAAGTAACAAAATTGAGCACAAACGGTATTGCAAAGCTTGAAAATGAGGCCTAGGGTCCGTACTTTATCTAGTGTGATCTCTCAACGATGCTAATATAATTGGATCACATAACCATCCCTCAACATTCAACGAAGAATCACTCCAAAGTTCCTATCTAGCGGAGAATATAAGAAGAAATTATTTGTAGGGTACGAAACCACGTCAAACTATTCTTTCCGATCAATCTATCCTAGTGTTCATACTAAAATAACAGCAAGCTATTCTTTTCGGTCGATCTAATCAAGAGTTCGTACTAGAATAACACCATATGACACACATCAACCAATTCTAATGTCACCTAGATACTCCAATGTCACCACGACTATCCCTGAGTTAATTATATGATATGCATCCAACAATTTCAGATTCTTAATACTCAATCCAATACAAAGAACTTCAAAGAGTGCCCCAAGATTTTCATAGGAGAAACAAAGACAAGAACATGCATCAACCCCTATGCATAGATTACCACAATGTTAGCTCGGGAATCCGCGAGTTGAGGGCCAAAACATATATCAAGTAAATCAATATGATACCCCATTGTCACCATGAGTATTCATATGCAAGACATACATCAAGTGTTCTCAAATCCATAAAAGTATTCAAACCAATAAAACAAAATCTCAAAGGAAAACTCAATTCATCACAACAAGATAGAGAGGGGAAAACAGCATATGATCCGACTATATTAACAAAGCATGTGATACATCAAGATTGTGCATATCAAGAACACAAGAGAGAGGCATTAAACACATAGCTACCGGTACAAACCCTTAGCATCGTGGTGGCCGATGAGATGATGAAGATGGCCACAGGTGATGATTCCCCCTCCGGCAGGTTGCCGGAACAGGGTCTAGATTGGTTTTCAGTGGATACAGAGCCTTGCGGTGGCGGCACTTCTGATCTAGGTTTAACCCCGAGGGTTTTTGGAATATTTGGTGATTTATAGTGCAAAGAGGGGGTGTCGGAGGACACTGAAGTGGGCACAACCCACCACGGCGCGCTTGGGGGCCCAGACCTGCCCTGGTGGGTTGTGCCCCCTCGGGGCACCCTCCAGGTGCAGCTCTGGACCATTGGGTGTCTACTGGTCCATAAAAATTCCACCAAAAAGTTTCGCGGTGTTTGGACTCCATTTGATATTGATTTCCTGTGATGTAAAAAACAAGCAAAACACAGCAACTGGCACTTTGGCACTTGGTGAATAGGTTAGTCAAAAAAATGATATAAAGTTGCTATAAAATGATTGTAAAACATCCAAGAATGATAATATAAGAGAATGAATACTTCATAAATTATAGATACGTTGGAGAAGTATCAACCCACGGGTCTCGTATGCTGCTGATACTGCGTCCGGCCGGCTACCGTTGCTGGCGGTGGAGGTTGAGCCCTCCCGCGTGCCGACAGTCCGCAGACCTCACTTCGTGGTCCTGTGATGAGACGGTGTGTGAAGCTTCAAGACCATGTTGGCGCAGGGTGGTGGTTGGTTTTGGTGGTGGGCTCCGGAGCACCCTAGGTGATGGATGGGATTGGGTGAAATTCCTGTCGTCATGGCCGACACCAATGTGCTGGCACTTCAGGTTGCCGCTAGACCTTCCTGGAGGGCGTCGGGGGCTACGCTTCTTCTCTCCTCGTCAAGTACCGGGGGAAACCCTTGGCAGCAGCGTCGTCATCGTCATGTCCCTTCTTGGAGGTGTTGATTGGTACCAATGCATCAGAGTCTTGGATCATGGTGGGAGATCTACGGTGGGCGCAGTGGTCCCAAGGATTTTTCATTTTTATCGATCCATCATTGTCGGCATTTGTTCCTTTTGTTTCCTCTTTCGTTTCCTTTGGGCGTGTCTGTGCTGCTTCCTCCCCAGCACCTATAGTTGGTTGTACCAGTTGGTTGCTTTGTAATACAGAATACAATGAGCGTCGAGAAGTCCTAATGAAGACATAGAAGGATGGACGGGCAACCATCACAAGGGGTTGGCCTAGAGTCGTGCGCGCATTAAGCATGGAGGAGGGCACAATATGGGCATTTTGCTTCACCTTCTCCAGCAACCAGAATGTCTTTCGCCTCTGTCTTTATAGTCTTCAGTACAACTATGGTTCATTATTCTTTACTTGGTGCTTTGGGAGTTCTTCAGTATATGTACCTGTGCCTTGAATTATACATTCATGGTGGAACCTATATTTGTAATAAACATGGTTATATATGAAATAACGGTTTGCCTACTTTCAAATTCAAAATTGGTGATTTTTAAATTAGGGATTAAACTAGGGATAAATTAGGGCTAAATTAGGAATTACACGGCACACGGTTTGCGAAAGCAAAACGACTGCATAGACGTGGAGATCAGACATGTTTCTTGGATCCACTACGTGTGTGATCAATCTCTACCGCACACACCATCACCCAAGAAAAACGTTTGTGATTAACAACAGCATCACACACAGTTCCTTTTAATTAAATGTTTGTGAAAGTCACCTTATCACACACGTTTGGCAATTATGGGTTGTTTATAATGTTGTACGCATCGCAAACGTTTGGTCATAGAATAACGTGTGTGATAGGTCTTCATCCGACGTAGGTACGAAGGATGAATCACGTGGGATGTATTCAAACATTTCATACAGTTTTATAGGCACAAATGTATGCGCTCTTACATTGAATCACATACAGTCGAGGAAAAGTAAATGTGTGTGATTTTTTGCTTATCGTACATGTTATATAATCATGAACTGTTTGTGATGGGTTGCGCATCGTAAAAGTAGCACCACAAAATACTGTCTGCAATGGCAAAGCGAGCACAAACGAGTTACAAGGATGAAACGTTTGGGATATTCAAGATATCAGAAACAGTTTTATAGGAACAACTGTATTGCATCCAGGCTTCGTATCTGTAAGTGCATCTAGTGCCACCCCTAGTTGGTTGACAAAGTTTGTTGAGGGACTAATGCGTTTGTGAGAATTGCAGGATAACGGAGGTAGTGTCCCTCATTGATTCGGTTTACCTACTGGAGATGACCCCTAAAAATGTATAAAGACATTGAAGACAATGGTGGTATGTGAAGATATTCACATTGAAGACTATGACATGAGAAGACATTGAGCAAAGATTATGGAGCGCGAAGACTGTGTTATTTCGTTGTTTCCTTTTCTTCTTTGTTGAGTCATAGGAACCACCGTACTGTTAAGTGGGGTCCAAGTGAACAAAGTCAGAGTGACTGAATTGATGCTCAACCCAAATCCTATGTCTTCGAGCGAAGACAATGAGAGAAAATCTTATCCAGAGATGGATGAGTCAGCTTTTCTTGTAGCCCAAGTAAAGTTGTCATGTGTGTTTGAAATCTGACCGTTGGAACACGTGTCAGTTTCTTAGTGACCCAGGGTCATTTTGGACATATCAGGTCGGGTTGCCTTGTGGCTATAAATAGCCCACCCCCTACACCATAAATTGGTGGCTGCTCAGAGTTAGTTTACGGCTTTTGTCGTTTTGAGAGCAACCCACCTCGAAGCCTTTGAGAGAGAAATCCTTCCGAGGACAAAGCCCAAACACCCAGAGCCAAAGAGTGTTAGGCATCACTGAAGTCTTTCTGTCTGTGTGACCTGAAGACTTATTACACTTGAGGACTGTGTATCCTCCAGCCAGTTAGGTGTCGCGTTCTGAGCATCCAAGAGTCATTGTGGATCGCGGGTGAACGAAGTCTGTGAAGGTTCAGAAGTCTACCTTGAAGACTTACCAGAGTGATTGGGCGAGGACAGTGTGTCCTTAGCTCAAGGGGAATAAGGTGAAGACGCGGTCTTCTGAGTTGAATCTCAGCCTCCCTAACCAGACGTACAGTTGTCACAGCAACTGGAACTGGTCCAACAAATCCTGTGTCTTCAACAAGTGACTGGTTCTATCCCTTCCCTCCTTTACTTTGAGTTTGTCTTCACGAAGTCATTGCTTATTTGTCTTATCTGTTTGACTTCATTGCTTGACTACTATCGTTGATTGTCTTCATACTATCTTCCATCTTGATCCTTACTACCTAGCTGCTATTAGTCTTTGTACGTTCACATTATTGCATACTTGACTATGGCTTGTTTGTTGTAGTTTATCTTCCGCTGCATATCAATTAGGTCATTGTCTTCGAAACTTCCACATTTTGAAGATTTTGATAAAAATCGCCTATTCACCCCCCTCTAGTCGATAACTAGCACTTTCAATTGGTATCAGAGCAAGGTACTCCCTTGTTCTGTGTGATTCGGTTTAACCACCTAGAGTTTAGCTATGTCGACTGCAGGATTGAGGAATGTATCTTTCCCCACCTTTGACGGTCATGAGTATCCTCGGTGGAAGGCCATGATGAAGAAGCGACTCATGGCTATGGATAGCGAGCTGTGGACCGTCACTGAGATTGGTCTTACCGATCTATGCAAGATGGCGGAGGCTGATGACATTCGCAAGTACACTCTACTGAACCTCACAGTGAAGGATGTCATCTGCTCCTGTCTGTCCCGAAATCAGTTCAGGAACATCATGCACCTCAATCACGCGAAGCTAATCTGGGACCGGCTTTCTGAGGTCTATGAAGGTCATCTTAATCGTCATGATGCTTGGCTTGATGACTACAAGGAGTCTCTTAAAGAGATGACCTTTCCACCTGAATCGTCTTCATCTTCACCATGCCTCATGGCAGGGGGTGCTAAGGTAACTGAATGCTACCTCTCTGAAACTAGTGATGATGAATCAGGTGACGAATTTGGCCCCAGCTATGTCAAACTTGCTTCCCTTGCCACTAAACAACAAAGAGCTTTGGAAAAGGTTCAAAACATGCTTAGTAAGAGTGATGATATGTTGGGCGAAGAAATGGATCAGTCAAAAGCTTTGGCTGAGAGTCTTCAGAGACTTCATTCCAAGTTTGACGCCCTTCAAGATCAACATAATGCTCTCTTGTCTGATCATGAGAAACTTTCTTCTGAATGTCTTCAAAGAAAGCAAGATCTTGAAAAGGTAAGAGTGGATTATGGAGATCTTCTGAAGGAGCGTGATTCATTACTTGCACAACAAATCAGCGTTACACAGAATGGATTCGAACCACCATGTCTAAAATGCATTGAGCGTGATAACACTACTAATGCTGCTGCTGTTGCATTGTCTTCAACTACTGATGTGGAAACTAAGCCCTCTACGGAGGATACCACTGCTATTGCTGATGAAAATGCTAGGTTGAAGACATTGCTTGAAACAGGGATGTATAAAAGTCTGAAAGGACATCAGACACTTTGTGATGTCCTCAAAAAGCAGATCCTGAACCAAAACCCTGGGAAAGAGGGTGTTGGGTTCGAGAGGAAAATGAATGCTGATGGTTCCTACTGGAAGCCTGAGCAGTATCCCAAAACCACATGGGTTGCTGCAAAGGAACCTTCAGTGGATCCATCCACTTTATCTTGCTTTACTTGTGCTAATCCTATTATCATTGATGAATCCTTTGATGCAAACTACAAAATGTTCAAAAATTAGAATGGTGAAGTGTTTGCCAGGTATATTGGTACTAACTACAGGAATGGACCACCTATGAAGAAGATCTGGGTTCCCAAAAGCTGTCATAAGAATCTTCCATTGAATGTCATCATGACACCACCAGGGAAGAAGACAAACCCCAGACAAAGGCATCATATGGTCCAACAGCTTCATACGAATACAGGACTCACTTGAGTCACCCTAACGCCAATGTTTTGCAGGGAAATCGTGCTCAAAATTATGAATATGAACGTGTGTCCTCAAACCGCCATGTTCATAGGACTAAGAACTTTTCTGCTTATTCATATGAGTATCATTCATCTCCTGCAAGGCTATTTGCTAGGGCTTCAAAGCCGAAATTCTCAGATGCTGCACTTAGACTCATTGCTTCTAAGCCACTCCTGAAGATGTGGGTGGTGAAGAAGAATTAACTCTCTTTTGCAGAATATGGTCTCCAGCCAGCAATCAAAGGCGTCCGATACTATTGCTGGGGACCTAAAACACATTAAGGGACGCTCGATAAAATTACTTACTATGTATTCAACATATGAATCGCTTACCTGTCATACTGAGTGTTCTAACCATGATCTAAGCTGTGTTAATCCTAGTGTGCGTCAAATGCTTATGCTTCACAACATACCTTGTGAAGCCTATCCTCCTAACTGCACTGTAGGGTATGACACCTCGTGCTTCAGAATGGATTATCGACAGCAGATGCACTAATCACATGACTGGTGATCGAAGTCTTCTCATGGACTCAACCTTACGTCCATCCGACAAGAGTCAAATCACATTTGCTGACACTGGTAAAAGCAAGGTATTGGGTCTAGGTTGAGTTGCAATCTCAAAGGATCAACACATGGATAAAGTGATGCTTGTTGAATCCCTTGGGTTCAACTTAATGTCCGTCTCAATGCTTTGTGACTTGAACATGATTGTGCTATTTGGAAAATATCGTTGCCTTGTACTAATGGAATCTGACATGTCTCTAGTCTTTGAAGGGTATAGGAAAGATGATCTATACATGGTAGATTTCTCAGCAGGTCCATAGCTTGCCGTATGTCTTCTTGCAAAAGCTTCAGAATGCTGGCTCTGGCATCGGAGGCTGGGGCATGCTGGCATGAGGAACTTACACACACTCGTCAAGAAGAAGCATGTCATAGGCATCAAAGGTGTCAAGTTCAAGGAAGATCATTTGTGTGGTGCATGTGAAGCTGGAAAGATGACTAGGGCGAAGCACCCCTCGAAGACAATCATGACGACATCTCAACCCTTCGAGCTGTTACACATGGACTTATTTGGCCCTACTCACTACTCTACCCTCACAACAACAACTTGTCTCTATGGCTTCTTCATTGTTGATGACTACTCAAGATATACATGGGTGCACATAATCCTCTACAAGACTGAAGTACAAGATGTCTTCAGACGATTCGCCAATCGAGCCATGAACAATTATGGCGTCAAGATCAAGCATATCAGAAGTGATAACGGCACTGAATTCAAGAATACCGGGCTTGATCTTTATCTGGATACAATGGGAATCACTCATGAGTTTTCTGCTCCATACACACCTCAGCAAAATGGCATTGTAGAGCGCAAGAACAGAACCCTCATTGAGATGGCTCGAACAATGCTCGATGAGTACAAGACACCAAGAAACTTCTGGCCTGAAGCTATTGATACAACATGTCACATCATCAACCGTGTTTACATCCACAAGCTTCTGAGCAAAACATCCTATGAGCTCCTCACTGGCAAGAAGCCAAATGTCAGTTACTTTAAAGTCTTTGGTGCTAGGTGCTGGATCAAGGATCCCCATCACAAGTCAAAATTTGCACCTAAAGCTCACGAAGGCTTCATGCTCGGTTATGGATAGGACTCGCACTCTTACAGAGTCTTCAACCTCTTTCACTACAAAATCATTGAAACTGTGGACGTGCGATTTGATGAAACCAATGGTTCACAACGAGAGCTCCTGCCAAGCACATTAGATGAAGCTCCTCCAAGTGAATCTATCAAGCTGATGGGAACTGATGAAATCATGCCTTCTAAAGCACAGCCTGAAGAGGAACTTATCATTTCTGCACCAAACCAACCTTAAGACAATGCTCAGACCGAAGACAATCCTCCCAATGATGGCAATGATCAGCATGAGCAAGGTCTTCGTCCAGTTCATCCTCGTGTTGCAAATGAAGTATAGATTGAGAAGATAATTGATAGCATCAATGCACGTGGTCCACTTACTCGCTCAAGAGCAACACAGTTAGCAAATTTCTGTGGGCATTTTTCATTCGTATCAATATCAGAACCCAAGAAAGTTGCTGAAGCCTTTATGGAACCTGAATGGATTCAAGCCATGCAAAAAGAACTTCAACAGTTCAAGCTGAATAATGTTTGGGAACTTGTCAAGCGCCCTGACCCTCACAAGCATAACATTATTGGCACTAAATGGATATATCGAAACAAGCAAGATGAGCATGGTCAAGTCGTTAGAAACAAAGCACGTCTTGTGGCTCAAGGATATACTCAAGTTGAAGGAATTGACTTCGATGAAACATTTGCTCCTGTAGCAAGGCTTGAAGCTATTCGCATACTGCTAGCCTATGCTAATCACGATAACATCTTGCTATATCAAATGGATGTGAAGAGTGCATTCCTCAACGGCAAGATTGAAGAAGAAGTGTACGTTGCTCAACCACCTGGCTTTGAAGATCCAAAACATCCTGATATGGTGTACAAACTAAACAAAGCACTGTATGGCCTCAAACAAGCTCCCCGCGCTTGGTATGATACGATCAAAGACTTCCTGAAGAGCAAAGGCTTCAAACCTGGATCCCTTGATCCCACACTCTTCACGAAGACATATGATGGTGAACTGTTTGTGTGCCAAATATATGTGGATGACATTATCTTCGGCTGCACCAACCAGAAGTATAGTGATGAGTTTGGATACATGATGCAAGAGCAATATCAGATGTCCATGATGGGTGAGCTGAAGTTCTTCCTTGGTTTTCAAATTCGTCAGCAAAGGAACGACATCTTCATATCTCAAGAAAAATATCTCAAAGACTGTCTGAAGAAGTTTGGAATGGAAGATTGCAAAGGGTGCACGACGCCAATGCCAGCCAAACACCATCTTGGTCCCGACGACAATGGTAAAGAGTTCTATCAAAAGGTATACCGCTCCATGATTGGTTCTTTACTTTACCTATGTGCATCTAGGCAAGATATTATGCTTAGTGTTTGCATGTGTGGTCGATTCCAAGCGGCACCAAAGGAATCTCATCACTTAGCTGTGAAGCGAATTCTTAGATATTTGGCTTACACCCCAACACTCGGATTATGGTATCCAAAGGGCTCAAGATTTGATCGGGTTGGATTCTCGGATGCTGATTATGCTGGTGACAAGGTCAATCGCAAGTCTACATCAGGCACATGTCACTTTCTGGGACGATCACTTGTCTGTTGGTCTTCAAAGAAGCAAAACTGTGTATCACTCTCAACTGCTGAATCTGAATACATTGCTGCTGGATCTTGCTGCGCTCAGCTTTTGTGGATGAAGCAAACTCCCAAGGACTATGGCATCAATCTGAAACAAGTCCCTCTCTTCTGCGACAACGAAAGCGCAATCAAGATTGCCAACAATCCAGTTCAGCACTCGAAGACAAAGCACATTGAAATTCGTCATCATTTTCTCAGAGATCATGTCATGAAGAAAGATATTGACATCATTCACGTCAACACTGAAGAGCAACTGGCAGATATCTTCACAAAGCCCTTGGATGAGAAAAGGTTTTGCAAGTTACGGTGTGAGCTGAATATCTTGGAATCCTCAAATGTCCAGTGATCAGGCACACATCCTAACACTTATGCATGTTGATGACTTGGATGTGCAACACACGAAGTAAAGTATATCTTCAATCAATGAAGACTTACATTCTGAGTGTGAATACATTAACATGGAATTTGACTTCAGAGCGCCACGATAATTGTGCGCCGTGTCTGGGTCTAATACTTCCTATACGGTGGGTAACGCCACCACCAAATTTCTTGGTTTGAAGTGTTTCACTCATGGAGTTATTGTTGAATATCTTCGCATTTGGTCTGTCTTCAACTTTCAACTTATCTTCATGATTTACTTCACTATGTTGAGTTGATTGCTTTCTCATATATATATATATATATATATATATATATATATATATATATATATATATATATATACACACACTAGTATTTTGTCCTTTATAGCATTCACTTATAGCTATGTCTTCATTTGTGAATCTTTTGACCTAAGTGAATGTGATCGGACCCTAATCTCTCTATGCTTTCTATCTCAAACTCTATCTGTCCAAATCATATGCATTCTATTGAAACTGTCAAATGTCTTCTCTGCATCCTTGTCAGCAGAAGGCACAGAGACAAACATCAAGTCCTTTTAAATGATTCATCTTGATTGTTGAAATCCGGAGAAGCCGGAACAACCATCCGACAAACTTGGCGTGCGTGGGAACATGGGACAACTCTGAGTATGTTGCATGCTTGCCACATGTCCCACGGATGTGAACAGGTAGGGGCACCTGCGTAATTGGGCTATGCCACACACCTACTTATAAATACGTGTCCCCTGCGGTCAAGAAAACCTTCTTCCACCTCTCCATCTCGTCAAAACCCTAGCGCCACCGCTAGCTCTCGACGATGCCAGCGACGAAGCGCTTAGCTGCCGCAAGTTCTCCGACGCCGTCCTCACGCCGGCTGCGGGCATCGTCCTCTCCGCCGCCGCCGTAGGTGTCCTCCGTCGCCAAGTTAGGGCACGGTGGATTGAACTGCTCGGTCTCCTATTCATCCCATCTAGCAGTTCTTCGTGTGGTAAATATAACTCTATTTTTACCATCTTTTTGATCCGCATTGATTCATCCTATTTACCAAAATTGGTTTCTGTCTACACAATGTTAGATCTATTCTGTCTGCATCTCATACTGCCTAGTATATTCACTTAAGCTTCATATATAGTTAGATTCCTCACTTGTACTTATTCACGGATTCGTACAAATCTGGAACCAACTCTCAACATATAAGTGAATGTCTTTGCAGCATACGGTCAATGTCTTCAAACTAATTTATCTTCAAATCTTCTGAGAATGCATATGACCTCTTCCCCTTCCCTCGCATCTCTAATGCTGTCACAGGTACATGTCCGTGGGAGAATCCCTTGGTTCTCATAGTCTGCATTCGTTTGCAGAATTCTTACAGCAACACATTAACTCTCCTGAAGCTAGTTCCTATTTGACCAGCAAGCGAAAGCCCTTGAAGCCTTTGACCAGCAAGCGAAAGCCCTTGAAGCCATTCAGTTTGAAGTTCATGGCTGCAGAGAAATCAGTAAGGAAGGGTGGCAGACAGCGTCGAGGGGGAACATCAAAAGATTTGCCTGATGACCTCGCAGAAAACTACAAGACAGATCCTGAAGAGGATTATAATCAGCGCAAGCACTACTAGGGGAAAGCCTATACACAGAAAGTTACTAGTAACCCTCGCTACTGCTACTTACCAATAGCGCAGGTTTTTAAACCTCGCTACTACTAAGTTGATAGCAGCAGTGCGGGTTTTTAACCCTCGCTACTACTAAGCGGTCTCTACCGTGCCCCCCGAGACATGCCATAGTAGTAGCGCGGGTTTTTAAAACCTCGCTACTCCTAAGTTTGATAGCAGTAGCGTTGGTTTTTAGCCCTCGCTACTACTAAGTGGTGCCATAGTAGTAGCGAGGGGGTAAAAAACCACGCTACTACTAAAGGTCCCATTTTCAAACTCTACCCCCCCCTGTGGATCGCCTTTTCAGTTTTAAAAAAAATAAAAGAAAATGATGAAAATGTCAAAAAAATAAAAGAAAATAAGTTTCCCATGTGATATGTGGTCTAGTTGTTGGGGAAATTTGCAAATATGAATTTCGAATTTATTTGCAAAATCTCTCGAGAATTTGTAAAAATGGGCATAACTTTTGCATACTAACTCGGATGAAAAAGTTTTTTATATGAAAAATCATCTACTCAAAAAGTTACATCCAAATTTAACTTGAGGAACCCCGTTAAACATTTTCAAAATCCTCAAAAACCAAACAGAAAAAATTTACGGGGCTTTTAAGATCTAGAGTGGAAAAAATCGAAAAAAATTCAAACTGTGTGGTCAAACTGTGGTCAAACAATGGTCAAACTAATTATTCTAGAATATTAGTGTTACTAAATAATTATTTTAGTTTTTTTGTATTTTGGTCAAATCTGGTCAAACTATGGCCAAACTATGGTCAAACTATGGTCAAACTAATTATTCAAGAAATATTAGTGTTACTAATTTTTTAGAACAATAGTTTCAAACTCAAATAGTGAAATGTGTGACTTCATGCTCAAGCTAAATTCCTGAGGTTAATAGGATTGATATCTTACTATTGTCAGGAAAACGACAAGTGCAGACTTGGAAACGAGGGAGAATAGAACCCGGAAGTTAAGCGTGCTCAGGCTGGAGTAGTGAGAGGATGGGTGACCGTCCGGGAAGTTAGATGATTCGGAATGATGAGGGGTGATTAGATATTAAATTGAGCAGCGATGAGGGGTGATTAGAGATTTGAGGTTAAAATAGTTCAGAAATTTGAAAATTAGGGAAAAAATCAAAATATTTTTTTGAAAAAATTCAAAAAAAACCCGCGCTGGTAGTAGTAGCGCGGGTTTTTACCCACGCTACTACTAAAGGACGTAGTAGTAGCGCGGGTGGCACCCGCGCTACTGCTATACGTTAGCTGTAGCGCCGCCCCCCGCGCTACTAATAGGCCCAAAACCCACGCTGCTGCTAGGCTTTTCCCTAGTAGTGAAGACCCGAATCCAATGGATTCGACGCTATTGGGCCGAACAATTAATGGTTCAAGTACAAGTTCGTGACCCAGGAGTACGCTGAGAAAAATGCGATCGAGAGTCCTTGGGGTGATATTCTCTATCGAGGCCTTCCCCCCAAGAACAAAGCTGAAGCTATTGCACAAGAATTCTATCCTTGTATGGTCCATGGACCACAGCCTGAAAATGCCGATCCATCCTCATTGCTCTCGTGTCGTGATGATAATCTCTTCAAGCGCAACTTCCAGTATGCAAAGGCATCAGCAAAGGAAAACAAGAAGTCATGGGGATTAGACTTCAATCCTGGTCCCTCTGCTCCCCATAATGACGGCACACGTGAAGGTGAAGAAAATGAGATCGGCCCCTTCACGAACCTTGATGGCCTCGTCTCTATCTTGGTACAAGGTGCCAAAGTGGATCATTCTGATAATGATGCTGATACTGATGAAGCCCCTGCTCCTCCTCCAAGGCCGCAGAAGCCCAAGAAAACTAAGGCTTCATCATCAGCTGCACCTCCAAAAGCTTCTCGTGTGAAGCCACTGGCCACTGCACCTCCTGAAGACAGTGTGCAGTCTGAAGATCTTTCACGCATCTCCAAGAAGACGGAGAAGAAAAAGAAAATCATCAAGAGTACTGATCAGACATTGACTCCTGCTGCCATTCTGCGTGAAGAGCACATTGATCTGTCCAGTGATGACGATCTTGCAGATGATGCTCTTGAGCAACTGACCAAGAGCAAGGAAGAAGCAGAGATCTTCAATAATTTGCCTCTCTTTGACGTGGCAATCATCCATAACTTCATTGATGAGTGGCTTGACACACCAAATCTCAGCTTTGATGACTTGCAACTTCCCATTGGCCTCAGCGTCTGCTTCAATGGCGCTATTGCTTCTGAGCTAGCTATTGCTCAGCGCATCGTTGAACTGAAGCACAAGATTGACTATGAAAAGGCTCAGTTCAAGAAGCATGTGGGCACGCTCAACGTGCAAGATGTCAAAAACTTCAAGATCATGCTGCACGAGCTCAAAGAAGCTTTTCACAAGAAGCGTGAAGAAGCTCGAGGCTCTAGAGAGCGCATGAAGAATCTTGCTGACAAGTGTGTGCTTGCCTACAATGAGGCTGAGAAGCGCAAGACTCTTGGTCGTCCTGGCATCGACCCCAGGATGGTTGCAAAGAAGAAGAAGCTATCAACTGTCCAACCTGCATCTTCAAGGCAGGATGAACCACGCATAGTCTTTCCAAGCAGCATGACTAGCTCGAAGCCAAAGGGCCTGTCAACCGCTTCAGAACAAAAGAAGACGAGGGTTGCAGAGGCTGAAGCCAGGAAACGGAAACCCTCAGAAGCCTTTGATGCTGCTCCCTCCAAGAAGAAGCGCAAAACCAAGAAGAATCGGGCTGCTCCCACAGAGCCCCTTGTTGTTGAACCTATCTCAGTGGTTCGCCCTGCAAATGCAAATCAAGAACTACGAATGATTGTTCACGAGCCTGCTTCCATAGAGGCTCATGATGCTGAAGACATTCCAGCAGTTGATCTCATCGCTGCTGAAGACATTGGTCACCATGACAATGTTGAAGATAATGAAGTTCTTCCTCAGATTGAACACAACGTGGTATCATCGCCTGTTCTCACGAACAGCGAAATCATCAGCATTGGTCGTCCTCTGACGCCAATTGCTGAGGATGCATCATGGGCTGATCGCCCGCAACAACAAGACTCCCACAGTACTCCCCAACAACAACAAGTCACACCATCTGTGCAAGTTGAAGAGGATGAGGGCCTGCCTACTCCATCTCCAAAGGCGTCGCCTGTTTTACAAAGGATTCGCAAAGGACCAATGCCTCAAGTCCCTCTTCCGAGCGTTCCAGAAGGAGAAGTGCACCACCAACCTGTTGCACGTCAAGTGTTTTCAAAAGCCACTCAAACTGTGAATGTCTCCGTGTCTGAAGCCCAAGCTGCTGAAGACAATCCGGCTGCATCAGCTGATGACGAACATCAAGAAGATCGTGTCTCTACTCCCCCATTCCTGAAGAAGTTGTTCCAGAAGTGAACGTGCCCGTACCAGACCCACCAGCTCAACAAGTGGAGGTTGAAAACGTTGAGGCTGCCACCACTAACACGAATGAAGCCAATGACGTAGTCATGGCTGAAGCTAATGTGGAGCCTGCACCAAGCAACATGCCAGAAGACAATGCTGCAATTGTTCCTGAAGCTTCTGTTCTGCAGCCTGAAGCCACTGTTGCTGCCACTGCTCTTGTTCCGCCACCAAGGCCCTATACAATTGAGCAAGCATACAACCATGGCGAGCTAATCATAGTAAGATGGCCCATTCTGGTCCCCCCGCCTATTGTCTCTGGTCCTCAGTTTGATTAACACATTAAGCATAGGCCTCAGGTCCAGAAACCAAATCCAAGACTGCCAAGGTTTCTAGGTACTGCCACATCTATCGGGTCCTTCAATGCAAATGGCTTCAAAAGCCACAACACCTTCTTTGACAGCTCAAAGAACCCCTACTCAAGGCCAAGAATATCATCTGATCGTTTCTGGAGTCATCAGCAGCGAAGCTATTACTCTTGTGTTCTGTATGATCAAGGGCGCATTTTCCCTCATATGCGCCTCGACACTGAAGCCATTGCTGGACTGCCATGCTTAGAAGAAGCACTTGACTGCTTTCGTGATGCTGGTCTGCTCAGCTTTGTGACAGACAAAGAACATTGGAATGAAGAACTTTTGCTTCAATTCTGTGCTACCCTCCACATTCGCGGCTACAACAGGGATACAAAAACATGGATTCTCGAGTGGATGACCGGAAATGTTCATCATGATGCCAAAGCTCTTGACATCATTGAGCTCACAGGCCTATCCACTCTCGGAGAGCTATACGAACCTGGTTGTCGAAACCACCGCAATGCACTCAAGAGCATCTTCCATAAGCCTGAACCCAACATGAGCCAGATGCTGAGCATGATGAAGCCATTGCCACATGACGCTGAATACCCTAAGGAGTTCTTTGTTGATGACCTTGAGTATCTGCCGCGCACCATATATCACATCATCAGGCGGACTCTATGGCCTATCAAAGGACATTCATCAGCTGTAAAACTTGAAGGAGCCATGAAGACATTGGTCTTTTACATCCTCAATGGCATCAGCTTCAATGCACAACATTTCTTCCTCAGGCAACTGGCTGCATCTGAATCTGACCTTTTTGGCCTGAAATTCTATGCTCCATGGGTCATGCGCCTCATCAAGCAACACTCTGCTGTCAACTATCAGCCCTCTGCTCGCAATCATGTGATCTTTCTACCAGAGGTTGATATGTCAGTTGAAGCCATATACCCCGAGCCTGCGAAGAAGCCTCTTTGTCTTCAAAATGCTGAACATCAAAGCTTCACTCAGCCTATGGAAGGAGTCAAGGCTGTCACTCGTGTCTATCCACTGGATGGAAACACTCGTTTGCCTCATCGTGCGCCAACTGAAGCTACTGAGAGCACAATTGCTCAAAGGCCAAAGAAGCATTCTCGGGTCCTAAATAACCGAGAACTTCTTGTGGCTCTGCATCAGAAACAAGATAAGCATCATTTTTGGCTCAAGCGTCAGATGCAAAGTCTCTTGGTGGATGTAAATCGCATTCGAAATCTTGCCACCAAGAATGCATTTGTCACTCACGAAACCTGTCGGCGATCATGGAAAAGTTTGACCCTGCTCAGTGCTGAAGCAGATCTTCAAGAAGATGGCTTCACTGAACGATTCAAGTTTGACTCCACTCCACCATGGAATGATGTCCTACGACGAACTCCATCCCTTGAAGACTCTGACTATTCTTCCTCCACGACAACTGTGAATGCCAACGTGATCGATGATGAAGAAAATGCTACTTCACCACCCCCTACTTCTGCATGCATCAACACTGCACCAAGTTCGTCTGCACCGCCAAACGACAACGACAACCCTGCTGCTTCAACTACTCCTCATGAGGACGAGTAGATGCTCTATGTATTCAAACCTTTTTGGTCATTACTGACAAAAGGGGGAGAAGCATATGAGTTTGATAGTCTTCAAGCGGGTTCATATGGGCGGTTGCTTTATATTTTGCCTAGTGGTTACAACTCTTGCTTTTGATACATTTCATTCATTGAGTTGTAACACTTAAACTCGATGGTCGTCTGCTACTTATTTGCTCTTTCATGTGCGATGATAACTTCCGCACTTAGATCATTCTGCAGACGTCCATTTTCCATTATGCATGTCATTCTTCAAGTTATATCATTTCATGCATGATGAATTATCTTCATAAGTTGAAGAGGATCTCCACAAGTACAATCTTCCATGTGCATTTGCATTCCAAAAGCAAATTACTTATATGCACATCTTCAGGGGGAGCCCTTGCCACTTATGAAGACAATACCCTATCCTTTACAATTTCACATACTTTATTCCCGTTGAAAACTTCAACCAGTTTTTCATCAATCACCAAAAAGGGGGAGATTGTAAGTGCATCTAGTGACACCCCTAGTTTGTTTTGGAGTATTGACGACAAAGTTGGTTGAGGGACTAATGCGTTTGTGAGAATTGCAGGATAACGTAGGTAGTGTCCCTCATTGATTCGGTTTACCTACCGGAGATGACCCCTAAAAATGTATGAAGACATTGAAGACAATGGTGGTATGTGAAGATATTCACATTGAAGACTATGACATGAGAAGACATTGAGCGAAGACTATGGAGCACGAAGACTGTGTTGTTTCGTTGTTTCCTTTTCTTCTTTGTTGAGTCATAGGAACCACCGTATTGTTAAGTGGGGTCCAAGTGAACAAAGTCCGAGTGACTGAAGTGATGCTCAACCCAAATCTTATGTCTTCGAGCGAAGACAATGAGAGCAAATCTTATCCAGAGCTGGATGAGTCAGCTTTGCTTGTAGCGCAAGTAAAGTTGCCATGTGTGTTTGAAATCTGACCTTTGGAACACGTGTCAGTTCCTTAGTTACCCAGGGTCATTTCGGACATATCAAGTCGGGTTGCCCTGTGGCTATAAATAGCCCACCCCCTACACCATAAATATGTGGTTGCTAAGAGTTAATTTACGGCTTTTGTCATTTTGAGAGCAACCCACCTCGAAGCCTTTGAGAGAGAAATCCTTGCGAGGACAAAGCCCAAACACCCAGACCCAAAGAGTGTTAGGCATCACTGAAGTCTTTCTGTCTGTGTGACCTGAAGACTTATTACACTTGAGGACTTCGTATCCTCCAGCCGGTTAGGCGTCGCGTTCTGAGCATCCAAGAGTCACTATGGATCGCCGGTGAACGAAGTCTGTGAAGGTTCGGAAGTCTACCTTGAAGACTTACCAGAGTGATTGGGCAAGGACCGTGTGTCCTTAGCTCAAGGGGAATAAGGTCAAGACGCGGTCTTCTGAGTTGAATCTCAGCCACCCTAACCAGATGTACAGTTGTCACAGCAATTGGAACTGGTCCAACAAATCCTGTGTCTTCAACAAGTGACTGGTTCTATCCCTTCCCTCCTTTACTTGGAGTTTGTCTTCGTGAAGTCATTGATTATTTGTCTTATCTGTTTGACTTCATTGCTTGACTACTATCGTTGATTGGCTTCATACTATCTTCCATCTTGATCCGTACTACCTAGCTGCTATTAGTCTTTGTACGTTCACATTATTGCATACTTGACTATGGCTTGTTTGTTGTAGTTTATCTTCCGCTGCATATCAATTAGGTCATTTCTATTGATTGTCTTCGAAACTTCCACGTTTTGATGACTTTGATAAAAGTCGCCTATTCACCCCCCCCCCTCTAGTCGATAACTAGCACTTTCAGTATCCCCGACTGTTTCTGGGTCGTGTGGGAAGGATCCCCCCCCTATCGCACACACTCACTTGGTGACAGTTCAAAATGTCGTCACGGAAAGGTGTTAAAAACCGTTTCTATAGCACGTCGATGTACCAATGCTATAATAATGATGATGATGCTTCCAAGTATGTATTTTGATTTATAGAAAACTCACTTTATAAACCCGTGGTCGTGTTTATCGAGTTCAGTATTCGCTTGAGCACAAGCAGACCCTAAGCTTGGTGGAGTTGATATGTCCATTTTGTATCATGTTTCCGTGTTGTTATTTATAATTTTTTATATCAATATTTCACTTTATGATGCAATTTTAATGCATGTTCTCTCTTGAAATGCATGATACACTAGAAGAGGAAGATTGCCGGCAGCTAGAATTATGTGCTAAAAAATTCTACAACAAATATAGTTACTCTTCGGAGCTCCAAATGACCTGAAAATTTATGAAGAAAATTTTTGGAATATATAAAAATAGTGGAACCAAGAAGTGCCGGAGAAGACCCTCAGCGGGCCCACAAGGCTGGCGGGCGTGCCTAGTTGCCTTATTGGGCCCATAGAGGTCCCCTGATGCCCATCTTCTGCTAGATGAGGTCATTTTTCCTACAATAAATAAGAGGAAGACTTTTGGGACAATGTGAGACCGTCTCGAGATGGACCCTTGGCAGGAGCACTTTTGCTCTCTAGCTGAGCGATTTCGCCGGGATACTTCCCTCCAGTAAGGGAAACCCGAAGTCATAGTCATCACCAACGCTCCTCTCATCATGGGAGGACTCGTTTCCATCAACATCTTCACCATAACCATGTCATCTCAAACCCTAGTTCATATCTTGTATTCAATCTTTAAGCCAAAACCCAAAATTGGTATATGTGGGTTGCTAGTAGTGTTGATTACATCTTTTAGTTGATGCTAGTTGGTTTACTTGGTGGAAGATCATATATTCAGATTGTTACTCGTATGTAATTCTGCTTTGATCATAAACATAAATATGTCAGTAGTTTCATTTGTTCTTAAGGACATGGGATAAGTCTTGTTATCTTTACCTAATATTCAAAGATGGAGCCTTTCATAGTTCTCCATCTGTCATCCCTTTAGATACGTTAATTTCATGTTATACCATAAAGTTTGATGGCTGAAATTTCTTTTGTCAAGCACCGACCAATTGATGCGTTCCCACAAAGGAAAATAAAAATCAATGGGTCGACATGTTAGATCCGTTCACGCAAAAGGGGAAAGCCCGATGGATTTGATGTTGTCTCTGTGTCCTTCACATAATTAAGAAAAGGAGAAAGATCTTCTCATCAAACAATAAAATAAAAGGGGAAAGCATTCCGCTATGAACACATGTGCGAAAGGTTGGACTCTTTGGCAGATGCTATATTGGAATCGTGGCATAGGAGAAACCCAGGCGCTAGTCTTTCTGATATATCGGCTAAATTAGTAGACGTCAAGAAATCACTGAGCACTTGGGCGAAGACAAAGTTTTGGTTCTGTAATAAAATAGACTGGTGCACTAAGGAAGCAGCTTGAGATCTTTTGGCAATGCACCCCTTCGCCAGAAAGAGATAAGGAAATCAAAATAGTCTCGAGAAACCTGGACGAGCTGCTCCACCATAAGGAGATGATGTGGCCACAACGATCAACAACTCTTTGGCTGCGAGAGGGAGACAGGAATACAAAGTATTTCCGGCGGAAGGCTTCATGGAGACGCAAAAAGAATACAATCAACAAGTTGAAGGATGACAGTGGCGAGTGGGTGGAGAACAAGGATAAGCTTCAGGAGCTGATCACAAATTTCTTCAAGGAGCTCTACACAAAGGAAGGAGGTTTGAACCCAAATCTAATCACCAATTACATAAATGAGAAGGTTACTACTGGGATGAATGATACAATAGTTAATTAATGAGTTCACGGAGAAGGAAGTAAGTGATGCGCTTTTCCAAATTGGTCCTCTGAAAGCTCCCAGACCGGATGGCTTCCCCACGAGATTCTTCCAAAGAAATTGGAGTACAATTAGGCAGGATGTGGTGAGTGCAGTTCTGAATTTCTTCAAGAGGGTATCATGCCAGAAGGAATAAACGATGTGGTTATCGTGCTCATCCCAAAGAAAAACAATCTGGAATACTAGAAGGATTTTTACCCTATAAGCCTCTATAACATGATCTTCAAATGTTTGTTCAATCGGCTTAGACCTATGTTAGATGAAATTATATCAGAAACACAGAGTGCTTTTATTCTGGGTCGTCTGATAATGGACAATGCCACCATTGCTTTCGAATGTTGCTACAAAATTCAGCATAGTAGACAGCCGGCCAACACCCATTGTGTTCTCAAACTGGATTTAGCCAAAGCCTACGATATGGTGGACTGGGACTTTGAGAGGCTGCCCTGTCAAATCTGGATTTTGACAAGCAATGGATTGATTGGGTAATGGGCTGTGTGAAATCAATGCGGTACTCTGTCAAGTTTAACGGAGAACTCCTGGAAACGTTCTACCCCTCAAGAGGCCTCGAGCAAGGCAATAAGTCCATATTTGTTTTTATTCGTTGTCGAGGGGCTGTCCTACCTGATGGACATGGAGATCCGGTGGGGAGGGGTCACTGCAATAAAAATAGCAATGGGGAGCCCGGGCATCTCGAATCAAAATCATCTTGGAGATTTTGTAATGATTCCAAAAGGGCTCGGGTCAATTACTGAGTAACAACAAGTGTTCGGTTTTGTTTAGTGGGATATGTCCAGGTTCAAATCAACTTGAGGTGAAGACCGAGCTGCAAATCACATCATCTACATTTGAAAGCTAATATCTAGGGCTACCTACCCCGGAGGGCCGTATGAAGGAATCGCAATTTGAACCAATCATGGAAATATTCATTAAGAGATGCTCAGACTTGAACGAGCGGTATTTGTCTCATTCTGCCAAAGAAACTCGAGTAAAATCCGTTCTACAAGCCCTTCCCACCTAATGTATGGGTGTGTTTAAGATGACACAAGGTTTCTGTGATAAGTATGAAAAACTAATTAGAGACTTTTGGTGAGGGGAGGAAAATGGCCACCGGAAAGTTTGGGACATGAGTCTCTTTAACCAAGCCCTACAAGCTAGGCAGGGAAACGGATGACTAAACCCAGGAAAGGAGGAGGCATTGGATTTTGGGACATGAGTCTCTTTAACCTAGCCCTACTAGCTAGGCAGGCTTGGAGGATGATCGAACGTCCAGACAACTTGTGTGCGCGGGTGCTAAAATTCAAGTACTACCTAGATGGGGAGCTGATCGATACGGTCTTTGCATTTGAGGCCTTTCTTGTCTGGCATGGAATTGAACATGGACTGGAACTTCTGAAAGCACCACTAATTTGGAAAATTGGCAATGGTGGAAGATAAACATCCAGAGAGACAATTGGATCCCTCGGAGGGAAGGTCTAAAACCCGCCAAGTTCATTCGAAGGTCTAGTCTTCGTTAGGTCAATAAATTGATGCAACTGGATAGCAGCGGATGGGACACAGAGCTAATTCACCAATTATTCTACAGGTTTGATGCGAAGGAGATCTGCAGCATAAAATTACCCATAGTTGGGGTCTCCGATGTGCTGGCCTGGCACTACCAAAAGTCTGGTGTGTTCTCGGTTAGGAGTGCGTATAGACTGGCAGTATCTATCCGAAATCAATCAAATACCACCACCTCCGGCTCGTTAGGAGAAACCCGTGATCGAATCATATGGGACATCATCTCGAAGGCCAAAGTGCCAGAGAAGGTGAAGGTTTTGGGTGGAGGGTCGCGACTAGCACTCTGGCCACAAAGGTGGAAGCATAGCTTGGAATCAGATAGCACTCTGTCGATCCTCATTTTTCTTGATACAGTATGAAGAGGACCTCCTCAAGTGTATTGCTGGAAGTGAACCTGACCCAAAAGGTAAAGAAACAGGAGTCCAGGCAGTACGTGGTGTAGCTAAGGAAGCCAGGGAGTGTATGCATGGGGATGAGGTGGAGGCGTTTGCAACCAATCATTGGGATCCCCGAGAGGCAAGTACAATTAAACTCAATATGGATGCGGCATTTTTAGCTGCTAATGGGACCTCTCAGGTCGGTGCAGTCGCTCGCGATCATCGTGGTGTTGTCCTCTTCTCACTGCCTGAATGAGGGGAGCAATGCAAATCTGTAGAGGAAGCGGAGGCGCAGTAACTTCTAGCAGGTCTGAAAGTTCAGTCGGAGCTGTACAACGGTTCTTTGATACTGGAGACGAACTGCAAAGTCACGCTGGATAATCTGAAGTTGGGGGGCAGGTGGTTGTCGGCCTGTTTTCCGGTGCTCGAGGATATCAAACATGAATTCACCAAGTTCAGCAATGTGAAAGTTCAGCATGCTAACAGGAAGAAGAACATAATGGCACATCTACTGGCCGCCCGCGCTAGGACGATGGGAAATCTGCAATGTGTGCCAGGAGTACCGGACGACCTGTTGGATGCTGTGGCTGCCGACTGTGGGTTGGCTGAAGAGTAATTGTTTTACTCTTGTACCTCAAAGAGAAAAGGAGAAAGATTTAATCCAGTAAAAAAAATGAATTACAAACCCTAGCCCATCTGTTCCAGCTCCCCACGCTCAAACAAGCCCTACTGATTCCCCTCGACCCCCCTTAAGCCACCACTGGCATCTCCCGCGCCCTCATTCCCCCGGCCGCGAGGCACGGTCCTCGCCCCGTCCACACTAGGGAGCCACGACCCCGACTCCTTCCTCCAGCTACAAGGTCCCCTTCCCTCGAGCAACTGAGGCGAACCTGCATTGGACGGGAATATGGTGCCACCTGGTTCGGCTGGTGTCAACCGAACAAGAAGACGGCGACGGGGAGGTCTTCCACTTTCTGCAGTCGCTCAGCAAAGCAGCCATTCGCAAGGCGGCCAATGAGCAGTTGGACGGGATTTTGACCAGTGGAAGATGGAGGCATAAAGCTCGTCACGAGCATCCCGACTGCACCCTGAGGTCATCCATCAGGCAGACTGTCATGGCACTGCGGTTCACAAATCATGTCAATGAGGCTAGCAATTTGAAGAGGCTGCTGCACATGATCTGAAGACATTGGCATATACAGTCCCAGTGAATATAAGTTTCAAAATAGCAGGTCCGTTGTAGAAGTGAATTTTCCTAATGTGTTGTAACTTCATTTGCATCTGCGTAACCTTTCATCTTGACTAGTGGTTGGGGCCCGCCATTGCGGGCCGTTTAAGAGGAAAATATGCGCACCTCACAATCATGTCAAAATTTTAAAAAAATAATCTCGCATCACCTGGACGTCACAACCATCTTAAAAGGAAACAGAAAAAGCCCAGAAAAACTTTTCTCGAAAGTCTCCCTGCCATCTAAAAAACTTTCTCACCATGACCAACCAACATGCGTCACATGGCGTATCTGGTTGGCCACGATTCTAGCGCCTCTTAATGGGTTTAATTTTGTGTATGCATCTGAGCCCAAGTAGTCAGAACAGCACATTAGTGTAGACAAAGAAGAGTTGAGTTTTCCGTATGCCATTATTACCACCTGTCCTAACTGCCTCTCTTTGGTTAAATTTTTTTTGAGCTGCTATCTCTGGTTATTGGTTGAAGGTGTGGAGTTTAGCGCTGTTACACTGTAAGGAAAGTCATGACTTCCACAAGGATGATGCAAGCGGAAATAAGCAAACTCACTACTTTGGTTTTCACGCATCTTCTCCAACAAATATTAGTGTGGTACTGACAGGTTGTTAGTATTATATCAGTATACTAGCTTGTTCCGCCATTCCTTATGCTGGTCCGAATATTTAAATAAGGAAATATGCTCACCCACCTACTATTGCTGCCAATAAGTAGCCAGAAGTCCCATAGAAGACATCTGCATTGATCATAGAAAAATGAAGTATTGAACTTCCAGCACGTTGTCAGCATTGTCATCCTAATCTGGTAAGATTAGCTCTTTGCTCCAACAATGCCATGGCCTTCAGTTATGTTTCTTTAGCGGGGGGCGTTCAGTTAAATTTAAAAACTGTTTTCGTTGTGCCGATCGATTGACCTACAAAAGATCCAATTTTGTTTCCTGTGTACTGAAGCTTCCTGTTGTTCAGAATTATAGTAAGAACTCACGTATCCAGATTCAAGAGACCCCTACTACTGCGTCCACCCAAGAATCAATCTAAAAACAAGGGAAGTTTTAACCCAATATCTGATGAGGCACAAACGAGCGAGACGCTAATTCCTGTGTCTAGATGGCCCGATCTTTCACGGCGATGCTCGATCAACAGTTACTTCTCGCAACCTCCAAGAATAATTCTCACCCGCGTATGAAAATACACGAACAAAAAATAATGATTCCATCGGATCAGCACGTAGGCGTCGATGTGATGATCAACCCTCCGTCGCTAGTAAATTTCCTCGATAGAAAAATCACAGATAATACACACGATATGGTCGTTCGCGACTCGGACATTTTTCTTTATATTTCATAACTCCAATCAACCTTAAAAAACTCCCTTACATTGGCCGAAGCGTGCCTCTTATATGGCTTTACTCTCGTACGCTTAAACAGAAAGTAATAACGATATGGACTCTAAAAGGAATCATATTATTTTAATGACTAAATCCTAACAGAAACCAACGAACGTATTCCTACTTATCTAGCTAGCACAACTCAAAAGGAATTATATCTCTTGTCTTCTATTTGGACGTGGACTCCAAAGCACCATCTTAATTTGCATCAAACGTGATATTGACATGCAAACTGAGATCAATGAGGCCGATTCTTATAAAATCAGGAGGCGTGCGGAACGTCGGTTTTACCTCCGCAGGCTCCGGTTCCTAATGGTTGTTGCCACATGGTCTTCTGTCGCATATTTGGTCGCTTCTTGCACGGTATTTTTGCCTCGACACAATAGTTTTTGTTTGTCGAATGCATTATGTGAATTATCTCTCTGTCTCAGCTGCACAACAGATAAAATGTGTCGCGATAAAACTTTAGCAATCCTAGGTCCACAAACCTCATGTATTTTTCCATCTTTGCCTTGATGCAGTTTTTGTGGGATCGTAGACTCTTTTTCTTTTCGAGCCTCTCTAGAACAACACTGAACATAATCAACCATTCCACTAAATATCTCATTGCTCAACTCCTTAACCGGTTCAGTTTTATTAGCATCAACAATCGACGGTGTCATGCCCGTATCATCCTCCCTCCCTTCAAATGAAACCGTCCTCGGTTTCGAGTCTATTTTTGATACCATTAATTTATCCGGAGTGTGCGGTTCTATTTTGATCACAGAATGTGCCATTGGTTTCAGCACGTGCCCCCTTCCATCATGCATGAACGTGCATGTGTTGGATCTTCCAACGTGAACTGCATCATGATCAAAATGCCATGCTATTCCCAATAGCAACTGCACGCGTCCATCGGCACAACATCACAGTCCATCGCATCAATATAATCTCCAACTGCAAACATCACACGTACCTTATGTGTGATCTTTAATTTTTTGGAGTTGTATAGCCACTCCACGTGATGCAGTTGCTGGTGTCGCCAAATGGACAAACCCAATGACTGCACGATGATGCAGAGCATCCTACGGACATCACCATGTCAAGAGTCCTTTTGGCAAGTGACACGTGCCACATCTACTTCACGTACACAACACTACTAGAAAAAGGGCTATAGATAAAATGGACACTAATGGCGCACCAGACATGTGGTGCGCCACTACTATATACTAATGGCGCACCATGTGTTGGTGCGCCATTAGTGTCCAAATACTAATGGCGCACCACATCCCTGGTGCGCCATTAGTAACAAATTTTTTTTATTTTTTTTTAAAACTAGTAGTGGCGCACCACATCCACGGTGCGCCATTAGTAAAAAAAATAAAAAAAATTCAATTTTTTTTTTCAAAACTAGTAATGGCGCACCAGGGGATAGTGCGCCATTACTAGTTTTAACTAGTAATGGCGCACCACATCCACGGGGCGCCACTAGTAAATTTTTTTCAAATCTTTTTTCAAATTTTTTTATTTTTTTTCAAAACTAGTA
>NC_041385.1:848044706-848060967 GCF_002162155.2 Triticum dicoccoides | reverse complement strand
ACTAGTAATGGCGCACCGTGGGAGTGGTGCGCCATTACTAGTTACTAGTTGAACTAGTAATGGCGCACCACTCCCACGGTGCGCCATTACTAACTTGGCCCAAAAATTCCATCGAATGCACCCCCCTTTGGACCGCCTTTTAAGTTTCAAAAGAATAAAAGAAAATGATAAAAATGTCAAAAAAATAAAAGAAAATAAGTTTCCCATGTGATATGTGATCTAGTTGTTGGAAAAATTTACAAATATGAATTTCGACTTTATTTGCAAAATCTCTCTGGAAATTTGTAAAATGGGCATAACTTTTGCATACGAACCCGGATTAAAAAGTTTTTTAATCATATCATGTGAACTCAGATTAAAATTTGTAAAACATGATTACTACAGTAGCATAATCATGTGAACACACAAAAACAGTAAGGGTAAAAATTGGGTTGTCTCCCAACAAGCGCTTTTCTTTAATGCCTTTTTAGCTAGGCATGATGATGGCAATGATGCTCACATAGAAGATAAGAATTCAAAACAAAAAGAGAGCATCATGAAAAATATTACTAGCACATTTATGTCTAACCCACTTCCTATGCATAGGGATTTTGTGAGCAAACAACTTATGGGAACAATAATCAATTAGCATAGGAAGGTAAAACAAGCATAGCTTCAAAATTTTAAGCACATAGAGAGGAAACTTGATATTATTGCAATTCCTACAAGCATATGTTCCTCCCTCATAATAATTTTCAGTAGCATCATGAATGAATTCAACAATATAACCAGCACCTAAAGCATTCTTTTCATGATCTACAAGCATAGAAAATTTACTACTCTCCACATGAACAAAATTCTTCTCATGAGTAATAATGCGAGCAAACTCAACAAAACAATTATCATGTGATGCATAATCCAATTGAAAACTAAAATCATGATGACAAGTTTCATGATTATCATTATTCTTAATAGCATACAAGTCATCACAATAATCATCATAGATAGCAACTTTGTTCTCATAATCAATTGGAACCTCTTCCGAAATAGTGGAATCATCAATAAATAAAGTTGACACTCTTACAAATCCAATTTCATATTCATCGCAATAAGATTCAATATCCTCCAAAATAGTGGGATCAATACTACCAAAAGTTGACACTCTTCCAAACCCTCTTTCATCAATATAATCATGATAAATAGGAGGCATGCTTTCCTCATAATAAATATTCTCATCAAAACTTGGGGGACAAAAAATATCATATTCATCAAACATAGCATCCCCAAGCTTGTGGATTTGCATATCATTAGCATCATGGATATTCAAGGAATTCATAGTAACAACATTGCAATTATGCTCATCATTCAAAGATTTAGAGACAAACATTTTATAGATTTCTTCTTCTAGCACTTGAGCACAATTTTCCTTACCATCATTCTCACGAAAAATATTAAAAAGATGAAGCGTATGAGACAAACTCAACTCCATTTTTTGTAGTTTTCTTTTATAAACTAAACTAGTGATAAAACAAGGAACAAAAAGATTCGATTGCAAGATCTAAAGATATACCTTCAAGCACTCACCTCCCCGGCAACGGCGCCAGAAAAGAGCTTAGTTGACGGGGTGTGAGTGAGTGCCCTTTACCTAGCCTCCCCGGCAACGGCGCTAGAAAAGAGCTTGATGTCTACTACACAACCTTCTTCTTGTAGTCGTTGTTGGGCCTGCAAGTGCACAGATTTGTAGGACAGTAGCAAATTTCCCTCAAGTGGATGACCTAAGGTTTATCAATCCGTAGGAGCCGTAGGATGAAGATGGTCTCTCTCAAACAACCCTGCAACCAAATAACAAAGAGTCTCTTGTGTCCTCAACACACCCAATACAATGGTAAATTGTATAGGTGCACTAGTTCGGCGAAGAGATGGTGATACAAGTGCAATATGGATGGTAGATAAAGGTATTTGTAATCTGAAATAATAAAAACAGCAAGGTAACTAATGATAAAAGTGAGCGTAAACAGTATTGCAATGATAGGAAACAAGGCCTAGGGTTCATACTTTCACTAGTGCAAGTTCTCTAAACAATAATAACATAGATAGATCATATAACAATCCCTCAATATGCAACAAAGAGTCACTCCAAAGACACTAATAGTGGAGAACGAACGAAGAGATTATGGTAGGGTACGAAACCACCTCAAAGTTATTCTTTCGGATCAATCTATAAAAGAGTTCGTACTAGAATAACACCATAAGACACAAATCAACAAAAACCCTAATATCATCTAGATACTCCATTGTCACCTCAAGTATCCATAGGCATGATTATACGATATGCATCACACAATCTCAGATTCATCTATTCAACCAACAAAAAGTACTACAAAGAGTGCCCCAAAGTTTCTACCGGAGAGTCAAGTACGTGTGCCAACCCCTATGCATAGGTTCATGGGCGGAACCCACAAGTTGGTCACCGAAACATACATCAAGTGGCACATTATATCCCATTGTCACCACAGATAAGCAAGGCAAGACATACATCAAGTGTTCTCATAAAAGACTCAATCCGAAGAAAACTTCAAAGATAACTTCAAAGGGGAAAACTCAATTCATCACAAGAGAGTAGAGGGGGAGAAACATCATAAGATCCAACTACAATAGCAAAGCTCGGGATACATCAAGATCGTGCCATAAAGGGAACACGAGAGAGGGAGATCAAACACATAGCTACTGGTACATACCCTCGGCCCCGAGGGTGAACTACTCCCTCCTCGTCATGGAGAGCGCCGGGATGATGAAGATGACCACCGGTGATGGGTTCCCCCTCCGGCAGGGTGCCGGAACGGGCTCCCGAGAGGTTTCTGGTGGTTACAGAGGCTTGCGGCGGCGGAACTCCTGATCTATCTTCTCCGTGGATGTTTTTAGGGTACGTGGGACTATATAGGCGAAAGAAGTCGGTCGGGAGGTGCTCGAGGGGTCCACGAGACAGGGGGCGCGCCCTATAGGGGGGGGCGCCCTCCTATCTCGTGGAGTCCTCGAGTATCTTCTGACTTGAACTCCACGTCTCCATGATGATATTCTTCGAAAAAATCACGTTGCCGAAGGTTTCATTCCGTTTGGACTCCGTTTGATATTCCTTTTCTTCAAAATACTGAAACAGGCAATAAAACAGCAATATGGGCTGGGCCTCCGGTTAATAGGTTAGTCCCAAAAGTAATATAAAAGTGTATAATAAAGCCCATAATCATTCAAAACACATAGTAATATAGCATGAATGCTTCATAAATTATAGATACGTTGGAGACGTATCAGGCTTCTTCCCGGGCATCTTCCGCGGCTTGGAGAGCTTGGGCGAGTTCGGATTCTTTCCCTACTAGACTCTCCTCCTGGCTCTTGCTTTTCGTCACAGCCTCCTGGAGCTCCCGTTCAGCTGTGATGACCCTGGCCTCGTGTTTTTCACGAACAGCCTGTTCGGCGGCAGCCTTCTCGTTGGCATCAGCCACAGCCTTCTTCAGCGCCTCATATTCGGCACTCGCCCCTAGGGCGTACAACACAAATACTTTTCAATAGGCACAATTATTCATTCGTGCCCAATGCAAGACAATGTTTAAATATACCTTGCTTCTCCTTTAATTGCTTCTTCAAACGGCCAAGCTCTTCCTCGGCCCGTTCAAGGCTCTGCTTCAGTTCGGACACTTCTGCATCATGAGCAGCCGTCTTCTCCGCAGACGCCTGATTTCAAACAAAGGGGTACACATCATTAACAAAGGTTCCCACAACAAAAAGGGTTTGATCCCCTGCCCGGCTCTCTTTTGCCGGACAGTGTATCAGGGGCTACTATTTATATTATGATGATTCCTCAAAGGTTTCTTAGAAACCATACCTCAAAAGCCTTTATAAGGCCAAGGCAGGAATCATTCAGCCCGCTTTTGGCAGACTGAATCTTTCCAACCACCGCACCCTTGAGGGTCTGATGTTCATCGACGATAGATGTGTTCGTTAACGCCGTCGATAGACCGCCCGGCAGCTCTGCGTAGATAGAGGCTACCGGCGGAGCAGGCAAACCTCCCTCCAGCGAGGATGGCCGCTCATCCTCCACGGCCTCGAACTTCTTGCCGAGATCCTGGAGCTCTTGTTGTACCTCTCCCACTCTAGCATCTTGCTTTTTGCGCTCCTTGCGTTCCAAGGCCGCCTTGTGTTCCGCCTCGGACAGCGCTTTCTTGAGAGACGCCACTTTGGTGGTGGCCTCTATCACCAAATCACGACGCTTCATTGTTAGAATAACCAATTTTATCTATCATTCATTATATGAGAGAGGGGAATCATTCACCTTTGTTCTTTTCTAGCTGCCTCCTTGTGAGGTCGAGCTCTCCCTGCGCCTGCTTCAGGTCCTATTTTAGTCCGGCGATCTCGGCCGTACAGACCGCAGCGGCAAGCAGCACAGCCTGCTTATTCACATTCAAACTTATTGTTAGACTCCTGCGGATTATAATTGACCCTCCATTTGGTTTTTCCTTCTGAACACCAAACAGAGTATCAGGGGCTACTACCTATCGGGTGGTAATTTCACACATTTCTACTACTTACCTCAAAGCCTGTGAGGAGGCTGGTGCAGGCTTCGGTTAGTTCGCTCTTGGCGGACGAAACCTTCTGAATCACCGCACTCATAAGAGTACGGTGCTCTTCATCTATGGAAGCGCCGCGAAGAGCTTCCAGCAGACAATTCGGCGCCTCAGGCGCAACGGAAGTCCTCGACACAGACGGCTCGCCCTCCTTAACAAGGGGCTGCCCGCCTGAGTCCGGAACCACGGGAGGTTCCAGAACAGTTTTCGGCTGAGAGTCCGGCTTACTGCGGCTCTCACCAACACGATCCGCGGGGATCTTGAACCCCGCATGTCCGACATCTGGAATGCCGCCTTAGGGCGCCTCCAGAGCCACCTCCCCCCGTTCTGGGAGCCTTTGGGATAACACCTCCGTGTCATCTCCAGGCTAAGGAGTAGTGGCCGTCGGGAGCGAATTCATCGCCGAATCGCTCAAAGACCCATCCGAAGACGACGCCTAGGGATGGGCCCTGGCCGGACTGCATACAACTTCGGCGTTATAACAAAACTATGAAGCAAAATTATGATGGAGTGCGAATACTTACGATCGCACTAGGGGCTTCTTCAAGGGCAGCCACCCCTCCTCGCTATCGGCGGCGGTGGCGGAGTAGTCCGGAAGGGACGCCTTTGCCTTCTTGGACGTCTCAGCCTCCCCCTCCGGGGCGGCCTTCCTCTCCCCCCCCCCCAATACGGGGAGGTGGAGTTTCTTCTTGTTTCCCCCCGCCTCCGCGGGAGGAATCTGCCTCGTCGTCATCGGACGACGAGGGTATGACGGCCTTGCGCCGGGGGCATCTCCTGGTCCCCTGGTCCGCCCTCTTAGGCCCACTGTCCTTTCCCGATGGGGCAGCCTCCTCCTCTTCTTCTTCTTCCCCTTCGGGGAAGGAGTGTGCCTCGTCGTCTTCGGACGAGGATTCTGGCGCAACCTTACGTTGGAGACCCTTTCTGATCCCCGGGGCCTTCTTACCGGCCTTCTTCTCCGGCCCCTTGTAGGGCGCCTGGACCAGCATCTTCGTCAGGAGAGCATTAGCTAGGCTTTCTGGCAGCGGAGCCGGACAGTCAATCTGCTCCGCTGTCTCCACATAATCCTGAACAATTATGCACAATTACTTAAGGCTCCCCCATGAATATATTGGGAAAAACCGAATCCGGTGGCAGCCTGAGAACTCACCTGACTAGGAGGCCGCACGGCGTGGAGCCCACGGTCCTTGTATATGTGAGAAGGTACTTCGGAGGCCTTGAACAACGCCTTCCACGCGTTTTTTGTGCTTCATATCGTAGAGCCTCTGAAGCGTCTGGTGTTCGGCCGGGATGAACTCCCACAGATTGAATGCCCGCCTTTGGCATGGCAGAATCCGGCGAACGAGCATGACCTAGATCACGTTGACAAGCTTGATATTCTTGTCCTTCATGCCCTTGATGCAGTTTATGAGTCCGGTCAGCTCTGTAGATTCGCCCCAGGACAGGCCCTTCTGTTCCCAGGAGGTGAGCCGCATGCGGGTTCCGGATCGGAACTCGAGGGCCGCCGCCCAGTTGGCGTCGCGCGGCTCGGTGATGTAGAACCACCCCGACTGCCATCCCTTCACAGTTTCCGCAAAGGTGCCGTCAAGCCAGGTGACGTTAGGCATCTTGCCCACCATGGCCCTTCGCACTCTGCTTGCTGGCTGCTCATGATCTTCGGCTTCACGCAGAGGATTTGCAGCCACAAGCCGAAATGAGGCTTGATGCGGAGGAAGGCCTCGCATACGATGATGAGCGCCGAGATGTTGAGGAAGAAGTTTAGGGCTAGATCATGGAAATCTAGCCCGTAGTAGAACATGAGCCCGCGGACGAAGGGGTGAAGTGGAAACCCCAGTCCATGGACGAAGTGGGCGAGAAACACGACCCTCTCGTGGGGTCCTGGAGTTGGAATGACCTGCCTGTCGTCTGGTAGCCGGTGCGATATATCTGCGGCCAAGTATCCGGCCGCCCGAAGATTCACGATATTCTTCTCCTTCACGGTGGAAGCCACCCACTTGCCTCCTTCTCCGGACATGTTTAACTGTGTAGAGAAGACTTGGACTAGGGCGCTGGAGCTCAAGGGGGCAAGAGTGGGCAAAGGAGGAAGAAGGCGTGGGTAAAAAGGGGGAACTCTTATCCATTTATAGAGGCGACGGAAGCAGTGCGCCTCCCCACTAGTCCATTGAGAATCGCTTACTTCCCAAGCGCCATGATTGATGGCACGGGGGGATTACCCATACCCGTATTGATGAGAATCCCGTGATAAGGGGACACGATCTCTGCTTTGACAAGACGTGTCAAGGAAACCGCCTCGCAATACGCGCTGTGGCTGGTTGTGGAAAACGGTTCGAATAATGACCTGACCATAATGACATATCACGTCGTCTAAAAAGTTGTCAGCTGAGGTATCATTCTCTCTACGGTAGTATGTGCAGATCATTTTGCAGATCCGGACACGGTCTACGTGTTCGATAATTACCTTGGAGTATTCGGAGAAGGAACCCGCCTTGCAATGCCGAAGACAAGACTGCGTGCCGGACTCATCGTCATTGAAGCCTAGTTCAGGGGCTACTGAGGGAGTCCTGGATTAGGGGGTATCCGGACAGCCGGACAATATACATCGTCCGGACTATTGAAGCGTGAAGATACAAGACTCAAGACTTCGGCCCATGTCCGGATGGGACTCTCCTTTGCGTGGAAGGCAAGCTTGGCGATCCGAATATTATATTTCCTTCCTTGTAACCAACTCCATGTAAACCCTAGCTCTCTCCGGTGTCTATATAAACCGGAGAGGATGGTCCTTGGAAGGCCGGTCACAGTTACAATCATACCATCACAGGCTAACTCCTAGGGTTTAGCCTCTACGATCTTGTGGTAGATCTACTCTTGTGCTACTCATACCTTCAATATTAATCAAGCAGGAAGTAGGGTTTTACCTCCATCGAGAGGGCCCGAACCTGGGTAAACATTGTGTCCCTTGCTTCATGTTACCATCAGCCTAAGACGCACAGATCGGGACCCCCTACCCAAGATCCGCCGGTTTTGACACCGACACCCCTCTCCTCCTCTATTCTTCCCCTCTCTTCCTCGAGCTCATCACACATTTTGCCCAAAATTTGTCAAGATTTGAAGGCCCCCATCCATTCAAATGATCACAAAGGTTAGAAACTTTGTCCTTTCATCTCTCATTGCTAGATTAGCTCTTGCAATGCTATGTGTAGTGATTAATTTGTGAGTTTAGTAATTTGGGAGGAATTATATGTGCTAGTATTTGATTTATATGCAATTTGAGGTCAAAAATAACACTTAGTTTGCATATGTAGGTGTGGTTTACTTAGTGCCTTCTAAATCTCCGTCCTAACCACCGTCGATCGCCCGCACCGTCCCGTCGGCGGCACCACCTTGTGGTGAGGCTCTTGTTCATGAATGTTTTACATTACCAAATTGATGTTTTTGTGATTTGGATATATAGTTACTCGTATAATTATCTTACTGGTACGTTGTTTGTTATACATAGTGCCATGGTTTTGATATCCGACCCTGTCGGCCCTCGTCCTTGTTATGATTCGGATGTGGTATATTCTCTTTTAAAACTAGTTGTTGCATTTCGTGTTTATGACAAATTATGCCCATCAAGTTGACATAGATATTTTTATCTAGGAGGTATGTGAACTGGAAATTCCAACCGACCCTATTGTCGAGAGGTTAAATTTAGTTAAAAGAGAAAACGAGTATTTGAAAGAAAAATTGAAAATAATTGAGGGGGAGAAGATGGAATTGGAGTTGCATGTTGTCGATGTCGTCGATGATCACAAGATCAAGATGGAGAAAATGCGCTTGAAGATTAGAAAGATTAGAAAATATGCCATTGATAGTGTGGCTTGGTATCATTATGCTGTTGGATCAATTGTTACCTTAGTTGCGATCTTGATCACATTTGTTGTTGCATTTAAATTCTTTAGCTAGAGAGTTATTTGTATGTTGCATTTAATTAAGTGTTGCAGATGAACTTTATGTATGAACTTGCATTAATTTGGTCTATTCGGTGTTGTGTAATGAAGATGAGCCGACAATGGATGTATGATGACCGATGCTCTCCCGAGTTCATTAATGGCGTGCATACTTTTCTGCTTGCCGTAGAGGCAAACAAGCGGGCGGATGGTTTTATGCCTTGTCCATGTGCTGGATGTAAGAATGGTCACAATTACTCAACGTCAAGAACAATTCACGTCCACCTATTTGAGTCCGGTTTCATGCCCCACTATAATGTTTGGACCAAGCGCGGAGAAAGAGGGGTTAAGATGGAAGACAATGAAGAAGAAGAGGACGACGACAGCTATCCTGGCCATGGGTTCCCTGAATACGATGATACAACAATGGGGGAAGAAGCTGAGCCGACAATGCGGGAAGAAGCTGAAGAAGAGGCATCATATGAGCCCGCTGATGATCTAGGTCGGGCCATTGCCGATGCAAAGAGAAACTGCGTAAGTGATTTGGAGAAGAAGAAGTTGTAGCGCATGTTAGAGGATCACAAGAAATTGTTGTACCCGAATTGCGAAGCTGACAAAAAAAAGTTGGGCACCACACTGGAATTGCTGCAATGGAAGGTAGAGAATGTTGTATCTGACAAGGGATTTGGAAAGTTGCTGGTAATGATAAAAAATATGCTTCCAAAGGACAACGAATTGCCCGAGAGTACGTATGAAGCAAAGAAGGATGTCTGCCCTCTAGGTTTAGAGGTGCAGAAGATACATGCATGCCCTAATGACTGCATCCTCTACCGCGGTGAGTACGAGGATTTGAACGCTTGCCCAGTATGCGGTGCATTGTGTTATAAGATCGGTCGCGATGACCCTGGTGATGTTGAGGGCGAGCGCCCCAGGAAGAAGATTCCTGCCAAGGCGATGTGGTATGCTCCTATAATACCACAGTTGAAACGTTTGTTCCAAAACAAAGAGCATGCGAAGGCGATGCGGTCGCACGGAGAAGACCGTAAGAAAAACGGAAAGTTGAGAGCACCCGTTGACGGTTCACAGTGGAGAAAAATTGAGAGAAAGTATAGGGAGGAGTTTGTAGGTGACCCAAGGAACGTATGGTTTGGTCTAAGCACAGATGGCATTAATCCTTTTAGGGAGCAGAGCACCGTATGGTTTGTAGGTGACTCTATGTTTGTATAATCTTCCTCCTTGGTTGTGCATGAAGCGGAAGTTCATGATGATGCCAGTGCTCATCCAAGGCCCTAAGCAACCCGGCAACGACATTGATGTGTACCTAAGGCCATTAGTTGAAGAACTATTACAGCTGTGGAATGGAAAAGGTGTACGTGCGTGGGATGAGCACGGACAGGAAGAATTTGACCTAAACGCGTTGCTGTTCGTGACCATCAATGATTGGCCTGCTCTCAGTAACCTTTCAGGACAGACAAACAAGGGATACCGCGGATGCATGCACTGTTTGGATGATACCGACAGTATATATTTGGATAGTTGTAGGAAGAATGTGTACCTGGGACATCGTCGATTTCTTCCGAGCAGGCATCCCGTAAGAAAGAAAGGCAAGCATTTCAAAGGTGAGGAGGATCACCGGACGAAGCCTCGGCACCGTACTGGTGCTGATGTACATGATATGGTCAAGGATTTGAAAGTAATCTTTGGAAAGCGTCCTGGCGGACAACCTATTCCGAAGGACGCTGACGGACACGCACCCATGTGGAAGAAGGAATCTATATTTTGGGACCTGCCATATTGAAAAGACCTAGAGGTCCGCTCCGCAATCGACGTGATGCACGTGACGAATAATCTCTGCATGACCCTGCTTGGCTTCTTGGGTGTGTATGGGAAGACAGAAGATACACCAGAGGCACGGGAGGACCAGCAACGTATGCACGGAAAAGACGACATACATCAGGGTCAGGCCAGCTACGCTCTTACCAAAGAAGAGAAGGAAATCTTCTTTGAATGCCTGCTCAGCATGAAGGTACTGTCTGGCTTCTCATCGAATATAAAGGGAATAGTAAATATGGCAGAGAAGAAGTTCCAGAACCAAAAGTCGCATGACTGCCACATGATTATGACGCAACTGCTTCCGGTTGCATTGAGGGGGCTTCTACCGAAAAAGGTTCGATTAGCCATTTTGAAGCTATGTGCATTCCTCAATGCAATCTCTCAGAAGGTAATCGATCCAGAAATCATACCAAGGTTACAGAATGATTTGGTGCAATGTCTTGTCAGTTTCGAGTTGGTGTTCCCACCATCCTTCTTCAACATCATGACGCACGTCCTAGTTCATCTTTGCGAAGAGATTAACGCTTTGGGTCATGTATTTCGACACAATATGTTCCCCTTTGAGAGGTTCATGGGAGTCTTGAAGAAATATGTTCATAACCGTGCTAGGCCAGAAGGAAGCATCTCAAAGGGCCATGAAAATGAGGAGGTCATTGAGTTTTGTATTGACTTTATTCCTGACCTTAAGCTGATTGGTGTTCCTGAATCGCAGCATAAGGGCAGACTGGATGGAAAAGGCACGCTAGGAGGGGATCAAATAATATGTATGGACGGGCATTCTCTCACTGAAGCACACTACACAGTTCTACAGAATTCCGCCTTGGTGGCTCCGTATATGAAGGAACACAAGAATTTTCTACACTCCAAACACCCGGAGAAGTCTGATGACTGGATTACATGTGAACAAACGTGGACTTTCGCTGGTTGGTTGCAGAAACGTGCCATGCATGATGGCGATATTGAAGATGACATGTACTCGTTGTCCCAGTTACCATCTTCAAATATAATGACTTTCAAAGGGTACCAGATAAATGGGAATACATTTTACACGATCGCCCAAGATAAGAAGAGCACCAACAAAAATAGTGGTGTCCGCTTTGATGCAACAACCAACACGGGAAAGGAAACATATTATGGTTACATAGAGGACATATGGGAACTTAACTATGGAGGTGGTTTGAAGGTCCCTTTGTTTCAGTGCAAATGGGTCAATATGACACGAGGCGGGGTAACGGAAGACCCGCAGTATGGAATGACAACAGTGGATCTCAACAATCTTGCATATGCAGACAAACCATTCATCCTAGCCAATGATGTGGCGTAGGTTTTTTATGTGAAAGACATGTCTACCAGGCCGAGAAAAAGAAAAGATAAGGAAGCGAATGGATCATACGAGGAAACAAAGCGCCACATAGTTCTTTCAGGGAAAAGAAACATCGTGGGAGTGGATGACAAGACAGACATGTCAGAAGATTATGAAAAGTTTGATGAAATTGCTCCATTCACAGTGAATATTGATCCGAGCATCCAGTTAAATGATGAAGATTTTCCATGGCTACAGCGCAAAGGGACACACGCGAAGAAAAAGTTTCACACCCAAAGATCTGGGATGTGATCGGCTTCACTATCATCACTTTCTGATGTGTTTCACACCAAGGAGGGAATCTCTGTAATAGTTAGGGTAGTTATGTGTTTTGGCATTTGAAACGCTATGAAATTTTAAGTGCTTCATCCATGGCTACGGCGCAAAGGGACTCACGCGAAGAAAAAGTTTCACACCCAAAGATCTGGGATGTGATCGGCTTCACTATCATCACTTTCTTCTGTGTTTCACACACTACAAGAAATCTGTTAATACATGACGGATTTCCGGTGACGTTCTGGGAATCCATCATGAACCGGTCTAGCACGGCCCCAAAGCCCGCCCAAGCCTGCTGGAGCCCGCCTAACCCATTCCTCGTATAAAATCTAACCCTAAGCCTCTCCCTGCCCTCATCTCGTTCTTCCTCAGCCGCCGCCCCCATCTTCTTCCTTCTCCCAGATCCACTCCTTTCCGTCCGCCGCACACCCACCGCTCCGACGTTCTCTTGTTCTTCGACCCAGTCCCCACCTCCCCATCCTCTCCCGTCCTTCCTCCACCCACACCTAGTGGCAACTATCCCCTCCCCCTCCGCCCTGTCTTTATGTCGCATCCGCAGCATGCGCTGCTGATCTGCCGAGTTTGACGGCGGCAGCAGCCCGAGTGATGAGATCCGCGTCTTGGGCGCGCGCAGATCCAGCATGGGCTCATCCCCCGATGTTGGCCTGGTCGGAGCAGAGAAACCTTGCGGTGGCCGGTCTAGGACAATGGCTCGTAGGAGGCCGTTGTGTACCCTAGCCACCGCTGGATTCCGGTGTGGCTCCCGCCCCTTCTGTTGGCTTCCTCGACACCATGGCCTCATGATGCTGCTTCGACCACAGGTCAGGTTCATTTGCCTAAGCTGGTAGTTGTAACAGCCGTTCGTGGGCAGTGTGGGAAGCCTAAGGCTGGTGCATGGCCTCCCTCTTCAATCGGTTACATAAGCTTGGCTACTGCCTTCTCCAAATCTTAGGGTGTTGTGTGTGCGTGCTGACATGGTGGCGGCAGTGGCTATCGAGGGCTAGGGTGTGTATACGAGTGAGATGTGTGTGCGTGCAGTAGACGCTGAGTTGTGTTTGCGGGTTTCCTCTCTGGATCTTTAACATTGAATTTTCTATGTATCTTTACATTGCAGGGTACCCAGTAAAGACAGAAGGCACATGTTCGTCAACCGGCTGCACTGTGCTATGTGGGCTTCTATCAAGATCAAATTTTGTTTAATTTTCTACCAAGATCTAATTCGGTTTAGATTTTTCTGACAGTTTTATGTATCTCTGTTCTCTAAATCAATATAATTAAGTGTTCTATATGCATTCAGTTTAGTTTTCTATCAAAATATAATTCAGTATGAATCAATGTAATCTAGTGGTGAATAATTTCATCAAATAGGAGACATGATTTCTGTTACTGTATTAATATGGTGACATGTTCTGTTTAGAGTTTTCTCCATACACTTCTGTCCATATTGTCAACTGCAGCTTGGTGAATATATATAACCAGAATTAAGTTTAATCTGAATCTAAGAAGAAAAATACATTGGTACGGTGTGGCAGTACTGCAGTTATAATACAGAGGTTTAAACCTGTTCGTTTGTGTACTAAGAAAATGTAGTACTACTACCATTGGTTGTGCGCCTACTAGTACTAGAACCAATGCCATGTTAGTTCACTCTCCCTCAACCTGGAGGTACACACCAAGCTAGAACTTGCCAACACAGTGACACACATTTCTTTTTCAACTCATGTGCTCCCTGCCTCCAAGCCAGGTTGCCCTCCGCAATAGTTTTGCCGAGAAGTAGGGGTTGATGTCTACTGTCTGATCCTAAATCTTTTCCCTGATGTTTTCCCTTTTTTTACAATCAATTAACACTGTAATCTCCCTAATTATGATCTCTGCTTTTTTGGGATGTAGGTCTAGGTGGTGTTGTAGCAGCCGTACTGCTGCATGGCGCACAATAGAGCTCCAGAGGGTGGACACGATAACTGTTGGTGGAGCTGCTCCGGATCAACCAGGGGTTGGTTCTCTACTGCCACTCCTATGATTTGTCCAGTATTTCCATTCCCTAGCTCAATTGCTACTAAACTACACCTATTTAGTTAATGTAGTTCTGAGTTAGGCATTTTTCACCATGGTGTGATTTTCTACTAATTTACTAATTTGTTTGTGCCCCTTGGATCTTGTGATGAACTTCTCATGCACTTGAATTAAAAGTAACCACAGCATGCATGTTGTTAAAAGCAATAACTGATACATCCTATCCAGTATCTCTTCAGAGAACCATTTGCCACTTAGTTTTATAGATTTATTAGTGGCCATGGCTCATAGTTATTTTGCATGCCATTTGAAGTTTGCTTGTCAAGCAATTTTGTTTTACTACTGTAGGTGCCTTAGATAAACATTTAGTTTCATGTGTGTGCTTATTGACACATGAAAAATTTGAAGCTTACGCTCGCGAGGTCGATGAGTAACCAATGAGTAGCGGCTCCGCTTCATTGATATTATTTGTTAATGATGCCATTTTCTCGACGGGTTTATATGGCCTTAACTGTTGTTGAGTACTTGTGTTCTCCGATGTATGTTCTATTACATTGTCACTTATATGTCAACTTGATTAGACTTTCATTTGACCCGCTTTTATTTGAATTAATTTTAGGCAACCTCATGTTTAGTTTTTTTTAAAGTATACTTCGTTATTCTAATATGTAGGCTTGTTAAAATTTAAGAATTTTGGACAACACGTAATTTATTTTTGAAGTTTGTTCTTATTCTTTTATTTCTACTATCTACTATCTAATGTTGTAAATATGTTAGGTATGATTGGGTAGCAGGCTTCTTGGTGCTGGCCAACACAATCCGCCATGACATGATACTTACCATCAGGAGGGGCGACGACAAGAACCTGAATAGCAGCCTCAATAGTATCATATTTTCTGTTGTTGTAATTGGATTGTACTGGTTCCTAGCGTTGATGTGTGATATATTTTGTCAATATATTCTGTAAATTACCATCTCATGGAGGATTTTGTAAACTGATGTGGTGTAGATACCAATAGATGGTTGCATATTGAATATCCGTGTAATGTATGATCACACTTTGGAAATGCTTCGTCTTGGCCTAGAGTTGGTATAATGATTTGTGTAATGCATCATACTAAAAAAATGTACTGGTTCAAAATTGGTGCGGTAGATGTGTGCTAGACAAAATTTAATTTGTTCCTAACTCCATGACGATTTCTGTGACGAAAAATAATGTCCACGTAGGCAGCCACGTCATTCCAAGTGGTCGACCGAAAATCCTACGTGGCGTTGGTCCTGTGACAGTTTGTTCCGTCATGAATGGTTGGGCCTAGTTTGGGCTGGGCGGATCCATGACGGTCAAGGACTGTCATGGAAAGCTTGATGTCAAATTATGACGCGATATACATGATGGATTCCAAATCCGTGATCGATGGGCACCCATGACAGTTTTTCACAGATGCATGACGGGCGAGGACCGTCACGTATTAACAGGTTTCTTGTAGTGACACCCAGGAGGGAATCTCTGTAATAGTTAGGGTAGTTATGTGTTTTGGCATTTGAAACGCGATGAAATTTTATGTGCAAACAAATTCTTTCATGCATTTACTTATTAAAGCAAAAAATAAAGCAAAAAAATTAAAGCAAAAAAAATTAAGAAAATAAAAAAGCCCGCCTACTAGGCCAGAGCGGCCTGCATACGACTACAAACACAACGTTTTGTTGGGCCAGGATGTAGGCCCGCAAAGGCCCAGTAGGCCCACAGGAAAGCAGAAAACAGGTAGGCCCAGTAGGACTGCTTTGAAGAGGAGCTCGAGAGAGCTGCCGCACTGGGGCTTATAAACCAGTGCAGACGCCCCTCGGCTAGCAAGGTGGGACTAAACTTGCCGCACCGCACCTGCGCCAGCGACCCCTTTAGTACCGGGTCGTGACGCCAACCGGTACTAAAGACCCCCTCTTTAGTACCGGTTGGTGTCATGACCCGGTACTAGGGGGGCGCTTCCCGCCGCTTGGCCTGGCCAAAACAGACCTTTAGTACCGGTTGGTGCCACGAACTGGTACTAAAGGTCCATCCTATATATACAACACTTGAAAAAAAATCAGTTTCCCTATGTTTTTCCCTCTCCGTCGACGACACGCCGCCTGCCCCGATCGATGTCGTTGCTGCACCCGACGCGTCGCTGCCCCGGCCGTCCCCGCCCCTCGTCGCCGCCCCCGTCGCCGTCGCTGCCCCGACCGTCCCCGCCCCCGTCGTCCCCGTCGCCCCGCCC
>NC_041385.1:848039005-848044170 GCF_002162155.2 Triticum dicoccoides | reverse complement strand
CCGTCGTCACCGCCCCGTCCCGCCGCCCCTTCGTCGCCGCCCCGTCCAGTCTCCCCGTCGTGGTCGCCTCGCCGGTGAGCTCATGCCCCAACCGCCATGTCCACACACACACACACACACACTAGTTTTTTTGTTATAAATTTTAGTTATAGAAATTTTTCTGTTTTTTAGCTATAGAAATATCTATAGAAATGTTAGAAATTTTTCTGTTTTTTAGTTATAGAGATATTAGAAATGTTATAATTTTTTCTCTTTTTTAGTTATAGAAATATTAGCAATTTTTCTATTTTTTAGTTATAGCATTATTAGCAATGTTATAGAAATGTTAGTTATATAATCAGAAATGTTAGAAATTTTAGAATTAGTTTTAGTTAGATGAATTAGATTAATGTCAAATTGTTAGAATTTGCATATAGAATTTTAGTTGTCATAATCCAATCATGTAAAAAATGTTACTTTTTGCGGGCATAGAGTATTTGTTCTCGATGATATGCCCGACCTGCATCCTCGTCGTCGACCCGTTCGCGACGACGTCCTGCTTCAGAGGACCCATGTCCGGGACTGGGCTCCGCCCGGCTGGCACTGGGAGGTACTACCTGGAGGGGCGCGCCGCTTGGTGAGGAACCCGGCCTCTGGTCTCGTCGTCGACCCTGATCTCCTTTGGTGGCGTTCGCGTGGGCCACATTCGGTGCAGAGGGAGCCGGCCCCGCCGGAGGTGGTGCGTCGCCGTGGCAGGGAGGAGGACGAGCACGTCCATCGCTACATGGCTGCTATGGACGTCAGGTTCTCTACTACTTGGCAGGTTCTTTGGGCAGATGACCGGAGATATGATCCTGTGATGGTTCCTTCTATTTGGGTGTCCACTGCCCGCGCCACAGGAACCGCGAGTGGCCTAGATTCTTCTGTAGTACTCGATCTTTATTAGGTACCTACCCAGTGATGTATTCGATATATAATATTCGAGGCGATGTATTCGAGATTATATATATTATTCGAGACGATGATGTATTCGAGATTATATTAATCGAGACGATGCACATATTATGTACTATATGATTCAGTTTTTCCTTATTGATTATTCGATCTCGATGACCGAGCTGATGAAGTCATGAACTATGATTATGATTATGATGACACAGACAATGTTTATGATGACACAGACAATGCTGCTCTTCAAATAACAAAGACTACCGGCGAGGTATATTTATATAAGCAGGCATCTAGTGATCATCACATGTTTTATTTTATTTGAAGATATATTAAGGAATCGATCTTTCTTCTTTCAGCCCTCCGGATCGACCAAATCTTCTTGTACAGACAGCAGGACAAAGCGAGGCCCGGGCAAAAAGTTGAAAGAGGGTGTAAAGTACAACATCGACTCTGTCAAACCTAGTGGTGAACCCCTCATGCCTAAGAACATTGCAAACAAGTGGACTCGTCAGTGCGGAGTTCTTGTGAAGGACCAACTCTCGATCTCCATTCAAGAATGGAAAGAGCCAAAAACTAAACGTCCAGGTGTTACTTGTCTCGACGACAGAGCAAAAAAAACCCTTTGGGAATCTCTGGTGGAACATTTCACCCTACCAGATTATTTCATTGAAGCAGATGTGGAGAAAGTCAAGGGCGCTGCTCTTAAGAAGATGGCAATTGCATTCAACACCCACAAGAAAACTGTATGGGCAAACTACCTCGCTGCAGGAAGGAAGACTCCAGAATTCACGGGAACACTGGAGAAGCAAAGAGAACACTGGGCTGATTTCATGAAATTCAAGGAATCAGAATTATCTAAGAAACGGTCGATAAAAAACAAGGCCAATGCCGCAAAAAAGACGCAGTTCCATAGGCTGGGTCAAGGTGGCTACACGGTGGGAATGCCTAAGTGGGATAAGTCTGTGCAAGAGATGGAGGATGCAGGGGTCACTCCGGTTACTAGGAGCTGGCCCCATAGGTGTAGAACTTAGTTCTATGCGCATGGGGGGCATTGGACCTGAAGACACGCCTGGTTTCGCAGAAGGCAAGTCTAAAATGAGCCGAACAAAAGTTACTTGACGCAATAGAAGAAGCTCGAACGGGGGTGTTCGCGCCCAACAGAGAGAACGACGAGCTTACGCGCGCCCTGGGAAATCCTAAACACCCGGGAAGAACACGAGGCAAGGGCGTTATTTCCTGGTATGATGACTTTTCGGAATGGAATGATGACTATAGGTCCCATGCAAGAAAGAAGATGGAGGAGGATAAGAAGAGGAAGCTGGAGGAGAAGCAGAGGAAGCAGGACGCAGAACGCCTTCAAGGCCTAGAAGCAAGGCACGCAGACTTGGCACTCAAATTCCAGCAGCAGCAGCAGCGGATCGACTCACTTAGCCAGGAAAGGGGGTCTCAGCAGCGGCAGCAGGAAGTGGATGATCGTCCTGCATTGGATAGCACTGTCCCATCCATGCCGAGAAGCAGCGTTGGTTCTGCCCCGGGCAACACACTGCTGGATACATACCCTGTGGATGACATCATAGAGAACACTAATTGTGAGCTACACTCCAAAATGAAGAACATATCCATGAAGGTGGTGGACGGCGTTGCTTTTACAATTACCCCCGAAGCAACCTTCCATTGCACCCCAATTCCAGAGGGCTATGCTCGTGTCTTGGTTGATGAAGTGGTGGACCCATATTCGGGGCTACAGCTTGACATTCGTGGAGGTGAAGACGAGCGCACACTGGGAGATGCCATACATCGTATCATCCTATGGAGAAAGGATTGCATCATCTTTTGAAGTCCACTGACACCGCGTCGTCTGCCGACTCCTCCTCGAAGTCCGCCACAGAGTCAGCAGACTCCCGCTCCTCCAAGTCCACGAACGCGTGAGCCGACTCCTCCTTGAAGTCCGCCACCTCCTCCAAGTCCCCGAATGCGTGAGCAGACTCCTGCTTCAAGTCCGGCACAACGTCAGGCCACTCCTCCGGTTTCAAGTCCGACACAGCGTCAGACCACTCCTCCTGCTTCAAGTCCGGCACAGTGTCAGCCACGTCAGTCGTCTCCATCGTCTCAACAATCGCAGAAGAGACACGCCGCAGCTATGGTGCGTAGCGGTACGAGTCGAGGTAGTACAGGAAGTACAGGCCGAGACAAGCGATATAAATATGGTCCAAGCCTCAGAGTCCTTAGGACATGACCGAGGAGAAAAACGCAGCCATTGTGTAGGCCCAAGTGGACGCCCATTTTGGACCGAAACTGGCACCACCGCCAAGGGAGAAAGTGCCTGAGAAAACGATTGACCACTTCATTCATATGGCTAGAGCACCAGCTCCCAAGCCTGTTGACTCACACTATGAGCGCCAAATCAGGAAGCTACATCAAGCACCGCTATAGAAGGAAGCGAGCTCGAGCTCGAGCCAACAAGTAGCTGGCAAAAAATGCGGGAATACCATTCCCCAGCTGGGAGAACAGGCGGCACAATTGATCCCCCCGCTTGTTGTGCCAACAACACATGAGAGTACGTGCGCCCAATATTATTGTGGGCAAATCGTTAATGTTCCCCAGCTGGGCGATGTGGTAATAATCGAGGAGCATATAATGCAGGCTGAAATGCTCAAGATCACTGTTGGACAACTCCTCGAAATTGAGCCCATGCCTCCGGTTAGAGAGGAGGAAATAAAACGGAAATATGTCTGGGGCCAATCTTTGGTTGAGCCAGACAAGTTAAAAAACCTCCCAACGAGAATGTATGAATTGCAACAATGGTACATGAACATTACCAAGATTTCCAATCGAGTGTCGCTCATGGTGAATGTCAAGGAGGAGCATTACTTCCATGAGAAAGCTCTGTCCGTTGAGTATTCATAGCTATTTCAGTTATACAATCAAGACGCACTCGACAAGTCTATCGTCAGTTGCTATTGTCTTTAAGTGATTTCTTTCTGTAATTTAAGTCTCAAGGTAGCTGTAGTGATCATTTTGATCAATCATTACATGTAATTATCCTCACTATATTCTTTTCTGTGGTATTATATGCAGGATGAAGATGTATTAAATGAAAAAATCTAGACGCTATGGCATTGGGTTCATTGACCCAAATACCATTAATGAGTACACATGGAAGATTCCAAGTTGTCGAGCAAGTTTAGAGGAAAGCATGCTAGAGTTCTTCAAGCGCCACAATACCAATGAAGATATACTACTTCCTTACAACTTCCTGTGAGTCACACTGTCTTGTACTACAAATTCTGTTTTTGCTTACTAGCTAGCTAGATGTTAATAATTAAGTGTATACGGTTTATGGTAGTTGATTAATTTCATCCACATGCCCTCTTAATTAAGACATGCAAACGTGTGCGCATGCAGTTTCCACTGGATCTTGTTAGACATTAAAGTTGACAAAGGAACAGTTGAAGTACTGGACTCACTACTTAAAGAAGAAAAAGACTACACTATCGTGAAGGGGATAGCCAACAGGTAATTTCAATCATTATTAACTATATCTCGGCCTATTTAGTTCGTCATTTCCTGATATGAACTATTTAATAACCCCTTTATTAATTTTCTTTGCCGGCGGGCAGGGCTTGGGCAAAGTTCATCAAGGTGACTCCAGGCAAATGGGCAAAAAAGCTGTTTTGGTATCGATCAAAGGTAAGTAATTAAGTAGTACTAGCTAGCTAGCTACCATCTCTTTAATTCTTGTTTCAATACCATTAATTAATTATCATGCTTGATTAATCATTATCTGATTCAATTCCATTCTCGTAAAGGCCCTGAAGCAGGCGCAGGGGAATGATATGTGTGCATTCTACGTTTGCAAGAACATTCGCATGATGGCGTCCGAAAGGAGCAGATCTCAAAGACAGGACTAGGTACGTTTCTCAGAACACTATTCACACCATTATCGATATCTAGTCACACAACTAATACACATGCATATTTATCTCCTTAACAGTTCAGAGGTGCGGGAGCAGCTCCTACCAGCGGACCGCATACTAGCACTTCAAAAGGAAATAGCGGGATTTTTGCTCGACCAGGTCATAGATCCCAAAGGAGTATACTATTACCCGCTACCGCCCCCATGAACCACTTGTCATCGTGCTCCGAAGGCACCAGGCAACATGTAGGAGAAATTGTATATGTATATACATGTGTATGTATGAATGTGTTGGTTGTGAGACATCCGATGATATATA
>NC_041385.1:848033849-848038871 GCF_002162155.2 Triticum dicoccoides | reverse complement strand
ATATGCGGTTCTACGTACGAGAAAATCTATTTATATATATGCATAACGTGTACAATTTGTAGTATCGTAAAATACCAGCAGACAAAAAAGAATTAAATGGAAAATAAAACCAACCCCCCCCCTCCCAAACATTTAGTACCGGTTGGTGTTACCAACCGGTACTAATGTCCTACATGCACCCGGGCCTGGCTCGTGCCACATGGTGGCACTTTAGCACCGGTTGCCGAACCGGCACTAAAGGCCGTTACGAACCGGCGCTAAAGCCCGGTTCGGCACTAGTGCACGTACACTTCTTCTTTGAGGTCCACGTTGAGGAAAGCAGATTTCACATCCATCTGATGAACCTTCCAATCCTCTTGTGCTGCCAAAGCTAGGAGCACTCTCACCGTCTCGATTCGAGCAACCGGTGCAAACACTTCCTCATAGTCAACTCCTTGACGTTGTACATAGCCCTTTGCAACGATTCTTGCCTTGTACTTCACAATGGCACCCTTCGTGTCCTTCTTTAACTTGTAAACCCACTTCAAACCTATGGCCTTTTGGTTCGGATGTCGGGTTACCAAAGTCCATGTGCCATTGCTCTCGATCGCCTTCATCTCCTCATCCATAGCGTGCATCCAACTCGAACTTTTGCTCGCCTCTATGAAGTTCACCGGCTCCTCAACTCCGAGTAAACACAAATCGGACTACTCAAGCGTAACTGGCTTTGCGTACTTGTAGACTTTCTTGAGGGTCTTGTAGCGACGAGGCCCGGAAGAATCCGTTGTGGCTTGCGAAGGGAGTGACACAAATTGTGTCGGTGTCGATGCACTTGAGGAAGACGGTTGAGTCTCTGGCGTGGTAGACGCCGGGTTGTTGGCATCCGCGTCGCCGGCGTAGTCGTCGTGATCGTGACCATCATCTTGATTGTCATCATCACTATGCGCCTCTTTGTCGATGTCGTTGCCGAGATCTCTACCTGTGTCTTGCGCCTCGTTGACGCTATCACTTTGCGACCCATGCGCGTCGTCGTCGGTGTCGGCACCATGATGATCACTATCATTGTGGTCACCTTGGTTGTGCGTCTTGCCAACCACCTGGACATCCTCACCTACATCATCATCAGTTGGAAATTCAACTGTGAATATGTTACCGTTTGGAGCATCGTCGGCTGCTGCGCTCCAATTCCACGCTTGGTTTTCTTCAAACATGATGTCGCGTTAAATCCGTAGACGCTTGGTTTGTTGATCGTAGAAGCGGTATGCCTTGGTGCCGGAACTCCTCTCGTATTCGATGAACACCATCTTGGTGCTACGATCATCAAGCTTTGAGAGATGCGGCTCCGCCGTCTTCACATGTGCCACACACCCAAACGTTCGTAGATGAGACACATTCGGCTTCCGTCCGTAAATTGCTTCATACGGAGTCTTGCAGATCACTTCCTTCGTTGGAGCCCGGTTGAGAAGATAGACCGCCGTCGAGACAGCTTCTCCCCAAAAAGTCCCCGGCAAGTTCTTGCTCTTGATTAAACTTCTCGCCATGTCAACGACGGTTCGATTGCGCCTTTCAACACCCCCGTTCTGCTGCGGCGTATAAGGTGCCGTGAGGAACCTCTTTATGCCAATCTTCTCGCAGTAGTCGTTGAACTCGTTTGACGTAAACTCTCCACCACGATCTGTCCGTAGAGCACGAACCTTCAGCTTGTGTTCCATCTCCGTTGCAGCCTTCAGCTTCTTGAACGCTTCAAACGCCTCATCTTTAGATTGTAGGAGAACGACCCACATGTATCTCGAGTAGTCATCTACAACAAGGAAGAAGTACTTCTTTCCTCCGTGAGTTGCTTGGGTGATAGGGCCACATAGATCACCATGGAGCAGCTCGAGTGCATCACTTGCACGATAGGTAGACTGAGCAGGGAACGGCCCGCGGTGCTGTTTTCCAACCAAGCACCCGTCACATACTCGATCAACATGGTAGATAAACGACATCCCGGATATCATCTCCATCTTCGACATCTTCTCCAAGGCGTAGAAGTTAACGTGTCCAAATCTAGCATGCCATAACCATGAATCATCATCACTCTTGGCGAGCCAACACTCCGGTTGAGATTGATCAGGGTTGAGGATATAGAGCCTGTTCCGCGTGCGATTCACACGCGCTAGCACGTTTCGGAGGTTTTCGAAGATCGTCATCACTCTGTTCTCAATATCCACCTTGCATCCATTCTCATCAAGTTTCCCGACAGAGATGATGTTGTTGCGAAGCCGTGGGATGTAGTACACACCGGTGAGTATGCGATGTTCTCCTGTGAGACCCTCGAAGAGGACAGAACCTTGCCCGCAAATCTCCACATTTGAACCATCACCGAACTTGACCGAGCCTTGAACTTCATATTCTAGCTCGAGAAAATTCTCCTTGCACCCCGTCATGTGGTTACTGGCACCCGTGTCGAGATACCACGACATGTTCTGGCTCCCGGATAACTTTGGTGTTACCTTTTTCTCATGAAGTAGCACCTTCCGGTTTGGTTTCACAACTGCTGTTTGGACGAGAACACAAACTTCGGCCATCAGAAGACCTGGACGTTCATCTTCCTGCTTTGCCAAATTTGCCTTGATCTCCCGCTTGTTAGGCTCCGGACAATCCTTCGCAAAGTGACCCATCTCGTTGCAGTTATAGCACTTGACCTCGGACATATCCAAGTTTCGTGGCTTCCGCTCTTTAGATCGGTCTGCCTTACCACGACCTTGTGGCTTGCCTTTTCCTTTGCCTTTTCCGGTTTGTCCGCCGCTCTTCGCGTTGCTTGAGCCTTCGCCAACGTTGCGCCTTCCTTTGCTACTTGGGGACTCCCAATCTGCGCGCGAGTATATGAGTTGGTCATTACCTCCTCCTTTTCCTTTTTGACAGCCAGGAGCATTATCTTCCCTTGTCCGCAAGCGTCCGATCGCCTCCGTTATGGTCATGTCGTCAATGTCGTAAAGCTGCTCAAGCATGCCGATGATGTACGTGAATTTATTAGTCACCGAACTGAAAAACTTCTCCACGATCTCGGTCTCGTCGAGCTTTGCACCAAGTGCGTGGATTTTTTCCACCAAAGTAGTCAGGCGCATGGCATAGTCGTTCACTGATTCAGTTTCCTCCATCTGAAACTTGTGAAATTGGTGCTTCAGCACTTGTGCCCGAGCCTTCGTGACGCGATCTTCTCCGATCCTTATCTCTTTGAGTGCGTTCCACGCCTGTCTTGCTGTCTCGAACTCCGCCAATGTCATCAGCACGGAATTTGGCACAGACTAGGCTATGGAGGCCATGGCACCTTCGTCGCACTCCTTGTCGATGTCGTCGTCCGTAATGGCCTCCCACGCTCGAAGGGTTCAGAGAATAATCTTCATCTTGACCGCCCACACGCCATAGTTGGCGTCGGTGAGCATCGGGTACTTGATGGGGATGTTGCGATGCGCCTGCATGTTGGCGCCGCCTGTTCCGCCACCATTAGTCGCTGACTTGTCGAGGCTCTAGATACCAATTGTTTGATTTTTGAACTGGCTTGATCAAATACCCTCTTGCACGGACGTGTGCAAGCTAGCTAGATAAGCTAGCAAGCAAGCAGCTTGATCGATTCTGCTAGTACGTGTGTGTAGCCGGCGACTCTTGACGTAAACTACGACGGAACCTTGCAATCAATATTGGACAGAAGAAACTAGTCTCTGCGGTGCGTGTTGCACCTTTTCAGATTTTCTTTTGCGTATATAAAGGGATACAGGGACGCCACGTCCAACATGCTGCCGGACTCGGCAACCAACACAACGCGACCCGAGCATGTTACAACTCGGTTTACAAGACTCCTTTTTTCCTAAACAGAAAACAAACTATCTAGGACACTTTACGACTACAACTAGATTAATTACTACACGGACAACCACGGGCCACCGCTACTTATTCAGCACTCGCCCACGGCGTTAAACCATGCTCACGGCACGGATCACCACACAAAACCGCTTATGCAGGATTTTCGGCGTTTCGACGGCGACACCCGGCACATCTGGCTTAATCGGTGCACTTCTTAGTGCCGCTCTGTACATGGATGGACTGGCCACGATGTGCCTGCAGTCGTTTCATGCGACCCACCCGGGCAGACATGGCCAGCATTCAGAGCAGTTGTTGAAGCAGAATTTGGACCGGAGGAATTTGAAGTGCAGATGCATCAGTTGGTTCAGTTGCGTCAGACAGGGACTGTGCCAGACTATCGTCATCAATTCGATACATCGATGTACCATCGGTTGTCCTTGGACCCAACCCTGAGCACGCAGTTCTTCAACTCCCGGTTTATGCTTGGACTAAGGGACAAATTATGACTGGGAGTCCGCTTACAAGCTCCTACCAGTATCACTCGAGATGTGGTGTTTGCTCGAATTCAGGAAGAGGAACTAGAAACAAAGACACTGTGCCACCACATTGTTCCCGTGGGCCGGCCACCGCCTGCTCCACCAGCACCCATTCAGGCACACGCCGCCGCCCTTCCTCGGCCCGGCAACAACGAGTAGGCCGAGGAACGACAGCTCAAGGAATTCAGACGAGCCAACGGCCTCTATTTCTGTGTTGGCGACAATTACTCGCGCGAGCATAAGTGCAAATGCACGGGGCAGATACTCATGATAGAAGTAGGCGATTCTGGAGAGATTCTCACATATGTTATAGTGCACGCTCTGCAAGACAAGACAGCTCTTGGCTCCTTCATTTTCATAGACAAGACAGCTCGACATCAACGTGCTACCTCAAGGCAGACGGTTTCTAGAATGTTCATGAATTTCAACAAAAATGTTCACAAATTCAATTTTTTTTTTTTGCACATTATAGAAACTTTGCTGAATTTTTTTAAAAAAATCATAAAAATAAAATTTATTATGAATTGTGAAAAACGTTCGTTGACTCGAACCATGTTTGCTAATTCAAAAAATTCATTTATTTTGAAAAGTTCATGCATTAAAAAATGTTCATCTAACAAAAAAATGTTGATGAATTTCAAAAGTATTACCAAATTAATAA
>NC_041385.1:848025908-848033545 GCF_002162155.2 Triticum dicoccoides | reverse complement strand
CCCCACCGGAATATATTGCTCAAACGGCAGAAAACAGCAAGTACAGATTACAGAGGCACGGTGCAACGTTTAGAGAGGTAGGAATGCCACGAGAAGACTCCTCCTTGTCACCCGTATTAATAAGGCAGTGTGACCAAAGGTCTAAGTCCGAGACAAGGTTTCTAAGGGTTATTACAGAGCATTGATCAATATTCCTAAAGAGCATGTCATTTCGTGCTGCCCAAATCTTCGAGAGTAGTGCGAGGAGCACGAAGGGCCAGACATTCTTGGGGAGGTGTTGAGGCAGCGGAGTGTCCCAGAGCTCGTTTAGGTCATCCGTCGAGGGTAGGAAACCTACACGTTGCCATATCCTGTTGGCGAGAGGACATGTGATGAAGAGATGAATGGAGTCTTCAGGTAACGTAGCACATCGTGGGCATAAATCCGAGGAGATTATATGCTTGTGTGCTAGATTCACACTAGTTTTGAGGCGGTCTTTGAAGAGAAGCCAAGCAAAAATCTTTATCTTGCGAGGAACGTTGGAGCCCTAAATGAGGGGGGCAAGGAGATCCCTGTCTGGCCTGGTCATGAGGGTGCAGTATGCCGCCTTGGTGGAGAAGTCATGACCCTGAAGTAGGAACCGTTGATCTTCCTCTGTCGAAGGCGCGAAGTCCTACAAAAAACAGCCAAAAGCGAGACAATCTCTGTTTCTGTAGTAAGAGAGAGACGATTACGGGTACAAGATGTTGGCCACTTTTACCAGCTGTAGAGTTGAGTGTGAGAAGAGGTGCGGGAAGGTGGTAGCTAAGGGTTTTCGGGTGAGCCAGGTATCCAACCAGAAATAGGTGTGTGTTCCACTATTTGTTAGCACAAATGAAATTGACTGTAGGGTTGGATTTGTTGAGATATTATGCAGCACAAGAATGAGGTTTGGGGTGCCAAGGAGACTAAGTCGTTGGGGTGTTGGAGATCTAGCCAATCTAGCCAGGGAGACTGCGCGGAGGAGAGGGCTTTGGCAGCAAACTTCCTTAGAAGGCAATTATTTTGAACATGCAGGTTTTTGAGCCCCAAACCAACGAATTTTTTTGGTGTACAAATGTTTTTCCACGCAATCAAGCATTGAGCACCCGAGCAGGCATCTTCTCCAGCCCAAAAAAATGACCGTCTCAGAGAGTGAATGATTTTGAGGGTTTTCTTGGGTAAACGAAAGACAGACATAAAGTAGATAAGGAGGGAGTCGAGGACCGCGGAGATGAGAATAAGCCGGCCACCTCTGTCTAGAAGCTTGGCATGCCAGCCAGGTAGTAATTTGCGAGATCGTTCTATCAAAGGAGCGAAGGCATTGGAGGGGGCTTGGTTGGGGCGAGGGGGAGTCCAAGGTAGGTTTGCGGGAGAGGGGCGCGTGTGCAGTCCATGGCGAGAGCAGCGGTGGCAGCTAAAGTTTCATCTATGTGCAAGGTTGCCAGGGTGGGTTTGGAGAAGTTCATGGTGAGACCAGTAGCTTGTGCAAAGTTCTGTAGGATTGTTTTGAGTGTTGCAGTGGCGGAGGGAGAGGCGGCTGCGATGATCAGCGTATCGTCGGCGTATTGGAGAACGGTAGGGGGCAGGTGAGAAAAGATGGGGTGGTGGAGAGCGGGGTCGTGGTTCTGGAATATGAGCTGCTGCAGCAGATCGGCGATGATTAGGAAAAGGTAGGGGACGCCGGGTCACCCTGTCGCAGTCCATTCTTGAATTGTATCCAATGGCCTAGAATGCTATTTACGAGGATGGCAGTCATGCCCGTGTGGAGGATATTTTTAATCTAGTTGCGAAAAGATTGGGAGAAGCCTCGGACAGCCAAGATTTTGTCCAGGGTGGTCCATGCAACCGAATCAAAGGCCTTCCTGAAGTCAAGCTTGAAAATCATGGTTGGCCATTTGCTAGTGGCAAGAGCTAATGAGGTCTGCTGCATAGACGTAGTTTTCAGCAATATTCTGGCATGTGATAAACCCAGTTTGATTGCCATGAAGTAGACTAGGAATTAGAGGTTTGAGTCGCGATGTGAGGACTTTAGCAATATCTTTGACTGGGCAGTTTGTAGGAAAATTGGTCTGAAGGCGTCCGGTGTCGTTGGGGAGGCATTCTTTGGCAGGAGAGTGATGTGAACACGGTTTTAGGCGTTCCATATCTGCCATGCCTTGGTGAAATTGCGCGAAGAGGGGTAGAATTGCATGCTTGATAGAGGGCCCGAAGGATCTACAGAACGAGGGGCCGAAGCCATCACGGCCAGGGCTTGCTTGGGGGTTCATTTGGAAGAAGGCCATCTTGATCTCCTCTTCGGAAAATTGTGCCTCGAGGACGTGGAGACCAGCCACGGGATTAGGATAAATTGAGTTGAGGTCAAAAGGCCAGGTCGTCGTGGCAGGAGAACCGATGAGGGAGACGAAACAATCCCACAGGATTTCGGCTTTATGTTGATGAGAGGTGAAAACCGCGCCATCACGTGTGAGAGAGAAGATTTTGTTCCTTCCAAGGCGTTGTGAGGTAGACATGTGAAAGAACTTAGAGTTCTCACCACCATGGATAGCACGGGAAACTTTGGCACACCATTTCCAGTAAGTCATTTTTTCTAGGATAGGGCATTTGAGGAGAGATACGATGATCTTGCGGGTGAGGAGTTCTGGTGGGGTGAGAGGCCTGGATTCTTCAACGTGATCGAGGGCAGCGATAGTAATTTTACAACGAGATTCACGGAAGGGAGCGGAAAGGCGCGAGCGTGCCCATTTTTTTAGCCCAGCCCGAGTTTGTTTGAGAAGGGAGGCGTGGGTGGTGGCAGAATTGGTCAGCATGGTGGGCCACGAAGAAGCCCAAACAGAGTGGATTATATCACGGCAGGGCTGGAAATTGGCCCAGCCAGGTTCAAATTTAAAAAAGTTGGACCGCGGGATTGTTGTGGTGACGTGGACGATGAGGGGGATGTGGTCGGGCGTGAAACGCGTGAGGGATGAGAGGGAAGAATTTGGGAAGGCTTCATCCCAAGCCAGGTGGGAAAAGGCATGATCGATCCGTTACAGGGTGGGTGTGGGGTTCAAAACAATGTTCATGAGTTTCAAAGAAATGTTCACTGTAGAAAAAGATGTTAATGAATTCAAAAAATGTTCATGATTAAATAAATGTTTGTGAAATTACATAATATTTATAATTTTCTAAACGAATGTTTGTGAAATAAAAAAATGTTCACGATTTCAAAAAAGAATTATGACATATTTTAAAAGACATTCAGAAAATGATAAATGAAAAATGAACAAGCAAAGAAAGAAGAGGGAAGAAAACTACTTCACTCTTTTGTCATTAGTATTACAATTATTCACTTCTTCAGTTAGGAAGTACGAGCAGACAGTGCTTTGTTGTTGTGGATACCCCAGAACAACACCATCCACCGGGGGAAGGCAAGGTGTTGGCATCCCATTCCTCATGTCAAAGACCATGCCTCATCCCTACCTCTACTACCGATCCAGTACACACAATTACCCCTGAGTATGCGAATACCTTCGGCATACATCGACGCCGAATTTTTCCTCCCAACAAACAATGAGTATCACTTAAGGAGTAAATATCTCTCATATTCATTAGCATTGATCAAGTTTACATATATGGAGTAACACCCTCCTGTACTCATGCACTAGCCATCCTATAAACTAGGAGAGAAAGTTGGGATAAGTAGAAAACACTCGTGATAGTACAACATAATATGTTTAACTCAACACCCGCCACCCCTCAGATGGAACATCGCCATGCAGGATGTTCAAGCTGGTTCTGAAGTCGAGAACGTCATATGTTGGTACTCCTTTGGTGAATATATCGAAAACTGAGAGTTGTGGGGCACATGTAGGACAAGAGCTTCACCAAGAGCCACACCGTCACGAACAAAATGCAAATCAATCTCAACATGCTTCGTTCGTTGATGTTGCACGGGGTTGTTGGGCCAATACAAGGTGCTGATGTTATCTCAATAAGTCATGGTAGCACGTGAGGGAGGCCGATGCAACTCAAGTAGTAATTGGTGCAACCAACATGACTCGGCAACACAATTAGCAACAACCCGATATTCTGCCTCGGCATTGGAATGGGAGATGGTGCGTTGTCGCTTGGAGGACCAAAAAAACAATGGAACTAAGAAACACACAAAAACCAGAATTTGACTTGCGAGTGTCCAGACAACCCGGCCCATCCGCATCGGAATAAGAAACAAGATCATGAGTAGGGGACTTAAAGAATCAAAGTCCAAAGTAAGATGTGCCCTTGAGATATCTCAAAATTTGTTTGATCAACTGAAAGTGGCCCTCACGAGGACCATGCATAAAGATACATACTTGTTACACGGCATAGGCAATGTCGAGACGGGTGAGGGTGAGGTATTGGGGTGCACCGGCAAGGCTACGGTACAAGGAGCTGTCATGAATGGGTGAGCCAGACCGAGAAGATAATTTGGCATGGGTGTCCACGGGGGTGGAGATGGTGTTGCAATTCAACATGCAAGCACAATCAAGGATCTTGAGGGTGTACTATTGTTGGGACAAGAAGAGTTGGTCATGAGAGCATGTAACATGATGCCCAAAAAATGATGGATGTAACCAGGATCACTCATGGCAAATTCGGCTTTGAGAGATGAAATGATAGATGTAAGGAGGGTGGTTGTGTTGGCAGTGAATATAATGTCAGCAACATAAAGTAATAGGTAAGCCGTGGAAGAGCCATGGTGAACGATTAACAACGAAGAATCACATTTGGAGGCAACAAAACCCAGTGTCACAATAAAATATTTGAAGCGAAGAAACCAAGCGCAGGCTGCTTGTTTGAGACCATAAAGAGACTTGTTTAAATGACAAACAAAATCTAGGCGAGAAGGATCAACAAAACCGCATGATCAAATTTAGTAATCTATATATCTTTTCTTTCTAATGTTTTGGTTAATAGTATTCACTTCTTGAGTCAACATGACAACTTGAGTTTGCACTTCTAGATTTTTTTATCTTTTCAATTTGTGGTTGTGTCCTATTGTTCTTAAGAACTAGCGGTTATAGTTCTAAAGAACTGTAGTTACAATATAGAATGAGTTTGGATACAGGTATGAAGAACCAATAGCTATACTTATGTGGAATTAGGACTTATAGTTCAACCAAACTAGCACATATACCCTGATGATATTTTTATGTCCCATAGTGTTACATTATAGGTTTCTTACGATTTCTGTTCCGTAGAGTATGAAGTTTCTTGCTATTTCATTACTGACTCAAGTGGTTGAATGAGTAGTTTTCAATTTTTCAGTTGGTGAATTTTGCGATCGACTGATTTTGACTATATTTTTTAGGACATATTTTGGCTATTGTCGATTTTTCGTTGTGTTGCTAATGTCTTTCTTACAGTTATAGAGTTATCTTGGGTTATGGAGAAGTAGTATTATAGTTGCATTGTATTTGAGGTACAATTTAGTTTTCTTTCTAATTTCTGTTTTCCTAACAATATAGGTTTAGTAGTAAATCTTTCTGATGTGGTTGGCTTTAGTTTAAATTATATAGTTGTAAAGATCTTCAGGTTATATAGAGAACTAGAGTTACTCCTCGTGTAGCAAATGGGTCGGTTATGTCATGAATAGATCACCAGAGAGATGCGCTTAATTTGTGTGAATGGATGCATTCGCTCACTTGCTCCAATATTCTGTAGTGTGGCATATAAATGAACGACGACATGTTCAGATGTTCTTAGTTCGGTGTATGAAATGAGCAGTCTACTAAAGAGGTTATCTTACATGCATCCTTATTTTTTATTTATCCATAGTCACCGTATAAAGTTTTGTCAACGATTTACTCCAAGTAACTTTCGGAGCTTTTCTATCTGGAGTAGGCATTGAGCACACTATACTACTTTGATGTTCTGGTTGGATTTGAGCAATATTTTCTGAAGTTGGAGCAATCTTTCTGATACACTCTGTGTAATGATATCAAAGAGGCAGCACACTACATCATCTTAAACCTACATATTTTTACAGTTGGAATAAAGTCAAGGAAAGGTAATGTGATGGTGAGTCATTTTCTAGAAACGCCAAAGAGGATTTCCAGGTTGACAAACCATATGTAAATTATTTCTTATTTCCTACTTCATATAATTCACATGGTTAGTTTCAGCGGTATACTCATTATTCACAGAGTTTCATTGCACAATTTCTCTTTGGAGAGAAACCATTGGTTAGTTTCATTGGTAGCAATTTGTGAGCAATTATTTTTTATTTAACCAACTAGTTCATGATTCATGCCTTCTCACTATAGTCATTCTGTCATTCATGAAGTCAGTTTAAAAGCCATGGGATTTACCGATCTGATGTCTCTAGAAACAGAATAGTTGAAGGCACTTGCTTCCTACGAAATGGGATATTTGCATATAATGTTTCTGTTTTTATCTCTTGATATTGAAAGAAAAATGTTTGTAACAAAGTCTCGCGGCATCGCCAACTAGTTTCTTCCTGAATCTTGGTTCCCCCATTACCGAACTTCCTCTGCTCTGTTGCTTTTTTACTATATCATGCACTTGGCATTTTGATTATTTTTCTCGCCTTCCATGAGTATGCTTAGTGATAAGGCTGTGTGCTAGCGTTTTTTTATTTCAAACTCATTATATCATCATGTTAATTATTAGTTAAAATGACTCTATAAGCCACTTTTTTACAACGGTGTTACAGTTGATTGACAAACAAAACAGAACAAAAGGGGCCATTATTCCGCTAGTTGATGACACGATATTAGTAACTATACCAAATGAATGTCCCACAAATAGGCACACTTTAGAACAAATCGTCATTCTGAAGACATTGTGGGGTTTATTTTGGTACAAGAGTGTCTTCGTAGATATATAGACACTTAATGATGATCCAACTTAGATAGTATGTTAGTTCCTCTGTAAACTATAAGATCTTTTACATCACTATTTTAGTTACATGCTTACAAATAGCTTGTCAGAGTTTGAAAGTAGAAATCATTTTTGAAGTCCCCTTAATTTTATTCCATGGTATTTTGGTCTACATTGTTATGCCTTCTGGTGATGATGCTTAACCTGAACGTATGTAATCTTCATTTTATTTGTCGCAATCATGGCCACACATATGTGCTCCTTAGAAAATCCGTGCTTCATTCTAACTTCTCTTTCACCACCATCCCCAATGCACCTGCATGCCCGCGCCACCCCTGCCGCCTCTCCGCTGCTCTCCACTTCGAATCACCGCTCCTCCGGCGCCCCGATTCGTGCCGCCGACGCCCTGATTCGTAGAAAGCTAGTGGCATGTCATCATTGCCACATTGCTTGATTGAATTAACATGTCTCGGGACTCTTGAGATCATTTTTTGTGGGGGCATCAGGTGTTTTCCTGAGGGCATTCAACAACTCACCAACCTCCAGGTTCTGAGAATTTTGAACTGTCCTCAATTAAAGAGGTGGTGTGAATCAGAGGAAAACAAGATTGAGCTCGCTCACATCAAAACAATGGTATGAGCACCTTTTTATTTTCAGTATAATAGTGTGTGTGTGTGTGCGCGCGCGCATGCGTGTGTGTGTATATACATATTTGTTATCCTTTGATTTCAGTAGTTGGCTTCCGCAGCGACTCCACGCTGCCGCCTCAAAGCTCG
>NC_041385.1:848008686-848025370 GCF_002162155.2 Triticum dicoccoides | reverse complement strand
TTGGTGGTGGCGATGGGGCCACTCAGCTGTAGTTCTTCAGCCCATGCCGCCCTGTTCTTAGCTCATGCCGCCTTGTTGTTTAGCCCACACCATGTTCTTAGCTCATGTCGCCCTGTTCTTGTGCTAGATCTTGCTGTCCCATTGTTGGTCCATTGGGCTTCCCATGGCACTCCAACCTGTGACCTCTTACATTCCCCTTTTTGTGGCTCCCCTGTTCTTCATGTGATTCACAACGTGATCTCTTGTTGCCTGCTCTTTTGCGGCTCCCCGTGGCCCTTGGTCTCTTGTTGCCAACTCTGTTCTCCTTAATTTCATAAAATCTTACATCTGGTGGTGTGAATGACACATTCCCTTGCTGTCATAATCTTCTTCCATGGTTTGGCTCTACGTGCCAATTCCTATCTTGCCCTATGTTAATTGGGTTGCTAACACTTTTCCTAGTTTTGGTTGCCAACTACTCGTTGTTTATAGTTGTTGCGCTCTAGTATGTTCTCTTTGATGTGTGTCCTTGCTTAGTTTTCCTCTGTTCTCTGTGATTCTTCTCCACAAGAGAAAAGTTCATTTATGTATCAATTTTTTTTCATGCATTGGAACAATGCCTTGATATTCAAAACTTGTGCTAATTTCAGATAGAAAATAACTGAAAACTTGTGATAATTCCAATGTGTGCAGATCCTTCCAAATTGTGATTGGTGGTAGGGAGGATCATAAGGAGCACTTCCTGTTCTACTAGAAACTGGACCACAAAAGCCAACCGTAAACAAGCCTCTAGAAATGTCGAGGTGAATCCCACAAGGTGACCTCTTTGTCCCATGAACATGATGCGACTAGATGATGCCCCACGTGTCGCGGCAGGAATTTATTGATGTAGAAAGGAAGATGAGAAGTAGGCTTCGGTGCTATGGGAGAGAGAGAGAGAGTAGGGGGTCCATCATAGTCCTTTGACAAGTTCAGCCACTTCAGTTAAAATTTGTTCTCTTTCATCTACGAGGCTCACATTAGGACCTTGTTACAAAAAAATTCACTAGGTTCCTCACTGTCAGAGCAGTTCATTTTGAATTACATGGTAGTTATGAACTTAACAATACTCCCTCCGCCTCACAATATAAGACGTTAAACAGCTTCTAGAAACATCTTATGTAATGCTGGGCTACAAAACCTACTAATGTGTGTTTGTGCCAGTGCTGAGAGAGAGAGAGAGAGAGAGAGAGAGAGAGAGAGAGAGAGAGAGGGAGAGAGATGCGCGAAGACGAGTAACATAGACGATTGTTGCAAATGAGCCATGTGTGTTGCGGGCAAACGATTGCTGCTATACAATCGTCAGCGATAGATGAAATCATTACCGACGGCTTGGCTAGTTTAGTCCGTTTGCGATACGATTAGCCTATATTACATAAGTGACTAGTACACACATGAAATTTGCACACACCAAAGTAAACAATTACATGCATAATTAACTAGGATAAATGACCATATCCAATCATCTTCTACTTCTTCTTGTGACACTTGCCGCCGTTGCTCTACTGGTGGCTCGGTCCCTCGCCGATTACAGGAAGAAGGCACATCATGGAGTAACGTTGTTAATTGTCCCTGTGTATTGTCTGCCTAATTAATTGATCTCCAGATTGTGGAACAGTAAGGAACATCGTGGAGTAATCCTGATAATTGTCCCTGTGTATTGACTGTCTAATTGTTCACATCATGGAGTAATCTTGTTAATTGTCCATGTGTACAATTTTGTTAATCGTGGAGCAGTAAGGAACATCCTGGAATTTTTATGACCTTGACTTATCATGTGTGAATAAAATTAGGAACAGTAGAATACAAGTTATTCAGACCATGTTGATCAACAAAATTATTGACAAAAATTAATCACACAAAAGAAAGGTGAGAATCCATAATCCAAGCCGCAGTAATTCCAGTTTCCAAATTTTGTCTCATTGAATGTTTTCGAAATTAACATGGTTGCATGTTTCAAAAATTAACATGATTAAATGTTTCTGAACTTAACAAAATCCCATTTTCTAATTGAATGTTTCCATAATTAAAATGATTGAATGTTTCCAAAATTAAAAAAATCATGCCATTTACTGATTGAATGTTTCCAAAATTAGCCTTACCAATTTTGCAGGAGTATCAGCTGCAAGTGGTCGAAGCAGCAGCTGCAGTAGGCATTGGCGGCCGGGGCAGCAGCAGTAGTAGGCGTCGGCGGCGAGGATGGAGCCGGCGGGGAAGGATTACCTCAGCAGCAGAGCCGGCGAGGAAGGAACCAACAGGGAAGGAGAAACTGGGCCGGTGATTGGAGTCTCCCGGCAACATAGACAAAGCGTTAGGAAGGATCGCAGCGGAATCACCGTGGTTGGTGGTGGTGCACGTGCAGGTGGGCGGCGCATAAGTGGTTGGTCGCGCAGGTGGGCGGCAACTCATCTAGCCACCGCAGTGGCTCGAGATAACGAACAATTTTGAGATTCTCGTTCTTTCTGAGAACGCAAACAATTTAAAAAAACGTAAACAAATTTCATAATTCGAAACAAGCATCCGCAACTTTGGCCTCTTGCACCTCATCGCCGACTGTGGCAAAGAACATGGCCATGGAAGTAGGGTCAAAATTGCAGAGTTCGCCATGGTGTACAGTTTGGTTTTTTTTTTTTGCGGTTTCTTATCTTCGTGCATTATCATGAGAGTGCAGGTGCACTAATTTGGTGGCAAAATCCCGCAAAATCTGAGTTTTGCAATATACTAACATGTGTAGTTTATGAGCCTGAAACGTATTAGGATCGTGTGTGTTGTATACTAGGTAAAGCCAGGTGGAGGACAACGTTTTTTGGCTTCAAACAGAAGTTTATCCGCCGGGGTTGCAGGCGGAGAATGCTATTGGAGCCTACCTGCAACCCATCTATGTCATGGTGCAACAAAATTATCCATTTTTTCTTGTTTCTTCGGTACATGTCTATCTTGTACAGTGTGATGTACATATTCGTATAGCATAAATTATGTTCTCTGATTTTGTTTGTACTTTTTCAATGAACTGGAAGTAGTATTCCAGTAAGAGAAAGGTGTAACAGCTCTCGGGTGCCACTACACCCTCATGAACAGTAAATTCATAAAAATTTGAAAAAAATCAAAAACTGTCAGGGATCAAAGATGATCAAAGATTTGATGTTCTTGCAAATTTTTAGCAAGAAATAATCTTCGTGGAGCACCCAAAAAAATCACGGCTAAAAAATGGACATAACATTTGAACAATGATTTTGTTTTTTTAGGTGAGGGCTCCTCGAATATTATTTTTAGCTAAAACTTTGCAAGATCATCAAAAGTTTGATGAACTTTGATGTCCCAATGTTTCAGATTGTTTTGATTTTTTTGAATTTGTTTCAACTTTACTGTTCATAAAGGGTGTAGGGGGCACCCGGGTGCTGAAAATCCTGTCTCTTTCCAGTAAAGATTCACCATCTGTCTTAATGGCTTGTTAGTCATATTTGGCCAACTTCAGTATCATCGTATCATCTAAAATGCATGTTTCCCTAGTACAGTATGGTTGTACATTACGTTAACATGTTTCCATTCTGATAGATGTACTCTACCAATACCCCAAGACCGACTGTTCCCATCCTTCTAATAAAATACTTGGAACATGAACATAATATTGATATAGAACAGAATGCTCTACGCTAATACTTGGAAATTTCTCAGTACTGATTTATGTATGCTAATACTTGGAATATGTGCAGCCAAATATCTAGTCTAGAATGCTCATGGAAGGATCACAACATATCAGTTTTGAAGATACTTGCAATCAAGTCTGAGCACTCCAGCTAGATGATTGTGAGATATCAAGAAACTGATGCTCATATATTCTGTTGTACTTTTTAGAAAGGTAAGAAAGTTTGTATAAAATTTCCCTCATTGTTTTTCTCTTACTCCATCATCATTGAGCATGTATTCTACTGACATTTATTTTCCTTTTGTATCAATATACTCTGTGGCATAAATTGTGCTAATGAAGTGGTGCTTATGGTGAGAAATTAGAGTTAATTACATTTTTAGTACATGAACTTGTACGGTGGGTACAAATTCATAAATAAAGTTGAAAAATGTAGCAAAATAGTACAATAACTTGTGTTTGAGGTACATTCACATACATTTCCGTCCCGGGCTGTTATCTCTGTTTACTTGACAGGTGAAGCCGACGGTATTCGAACCAAAGACCGCACAACATTAACATAGAGAGGCTAGCCGGTGCACAAACTGTTACATGTTGTTTAATTTATCATAGTCTCCTTCTTATATAATTGATAGAATTGTTTTTGTTCTTTCTTCATATAATTTTTGAAACCAAACCCGCGTGACTCCTGGTTCAGATTTTTACAGACGTACTGCCCCTTTACTAGTTCATCAGCTGGTTTTTTAGGCACTATAAATTAGGATGTATTGTTTAGTAAGAGCATCTATAATCGGACCCTTCATACTTGCCCTAAACGTCCGGACGGGCTGCCTGGGCACTGTCTGGATCAAAAAAGGCCACCCAACCGTGCTACCCATATCCGGCCTAAACGTCCGGACTGACCGGCACTCTCCATATCAGGCCATATATGGAGCGGATATGGGGAGTCTCGAATGCGCATGGGCATGCCTGCCAAGTAGGACTGGCCGCTGGTGTTCGCGCCAATTTAGTCATATCTGCCTCCCCTCTCCTTGCTTGAGCAACACTTTTCTCTTCTCTGTTCACCCTCCTCTGCATTATCGTCACCGGACTTCCACCAGTATCGGTGCTCCGCCGCCATCCCATCAGTGCTTCGCCACCGGACGCCCCAACGCACACTGCTGCCGACCAGGTCGCCACCGAACAAGGTTGCCGCCACCAGACGGCTTCCCGGTACGTCAAACTCCCCCATATTTTCACCCCACGCTCTACGTGTTCGATGACATGCCTGAGCCGGTTTTTGGTTCTTTTGGTCATTACTTCTAGTTCACGAATGGACTCGGAAAGGAAATCAGTAAACTTCAAAAATATCCTTCGACAGCTTTGTTTTTAACCCCGGTTTGTAAAAAAAAACACACGCCTGGTTCAGTGGACCAGTGAGCCAAACAATTGCTTGAAGCTAAAGTGTCGCTTGCGTGCAGTGCATAGTTTTTTATTCAGATCAATTTTCCTTCTGAAAGATATATAAAGTACCATCTGAAGCAGTAAGAATCTGTAGCTCATTGCCTAGTCGAACACGTGCGTGTCGCGGACTCTCGAGTTCTAGTCTTGCGGGAGCAACGCACAACTCTTCTTTATTTTTTCTTCCTCTTTTCCCACTTACAAACTTTTTAGAACATTTCCCACTTACAGGTGGGCCACATACTTAGAGACCACGCAGAGTTATCAGGGAGATAACGACTAGGGATAGAAATGTATGTAAATGTACTTCAAACACAAGTTGTTGGACTACTTTGTGTCATTTTTCAACTTTGTGTATGAATTTGTACGCACCGTGCATGTTTATGTACTAAAAGTGTTATTAACTCGAGAAATTATGAAGTTGATATGTATTGTGACGAAAATAAAATAATGCCATGAAACTTAATGGCAGTCCCAAAGTTATCGCACCATTATAGACCGGAACATTATTAAGGAAAGGGTATCGACTGGTGGTATCCATTAGTAATTACCGATTAGAATTAGATAGCCTTGTGATGTCATTGGTCATGTATGTTTGAGGGTATATTATTTGCTAGTTATTTTACATTAGAATAAAGAAAACCTCGTGATGTAGGTATGGTACTACACTTGTTGTAGCATCACCATGTTAAGGGAATGGTAGGTTAGCCCTACACTTGTTGTCACGCACAGCTCCTGGCGCAGCACTGACATGGAGGATGGCTCATGGTGGAGCGATGACCAGCAAGGAGGCGGATGAACAATGCTGAACGTTTCGTCGTCCAACCTTAACCGGAGAAGACCCAAGGGAGCGCCACCGTAGTAATGATCAATAATCCATATCAAGGACCCTTTGAAGAAGGTAGCCGTCAGTCGCGTTTTGACATGGCACGGGGGCTGTGCCGCCGTCTCATGCCAGGACGGAAATTTTCTTCCAATGGTGAACACCTCCACATGGGGTGCCGGTGTGGAGTCAGGCTTGGGTTTATGGAAAAAGCGAACGACCTTGTAGGCCTTCGAGCGAGGGTCGCGCCCGATGCCGAACATGGCGGCTTCGCCATAGGAGCTGTGTAGCGGCAGGATACGGCGCCGTGGCAGGGTTGAGCACCGACCCTGCCGACTCGATGCCCACAAGCACCAGACCGCACCAGGCAGGGATACGATTGCACGGGGTAAGAGCCGAAGGGCATGGGGTGCACAAGGGCTGTCGCTGTGTGATACGGGTGATCCTCCTCCCACAGGTAGAGGCCGGCCATGGCGACCGTGTACGCGCTGTAGCCTCCATGGAAATTGTTGCCGGCAACTTTGGTACCGATCCGTGGGGCGATGAGTAATCTCAGATCGGTCCTGTGCCGGTGCAGGTGCGCGTCATGGAAGGAGGAGTCCTCGGAGATGGTCCGGTGCCAGGCCTTACAAACGCTTTTCAGCCGTAAAAGTGTGGTGACGGGCAGCTCGAGCAGGATCTCCGTCACGACGTCGTGCGGGATGTGCAGCGTCGGCCTCTTGGCTGCTGGTTCCGCCGTGTCGTCGCCCTCCATGGTCGCCTAGCCCTGCGACGATAGATCGATAGCTGCCACGATTCTAAAGAAAAGAAATGCAGAACAAGAATCGATCCGCACCTGCACACGCGACGTACGCGTTCAGGTCGCTTAACACGCCGTCAAAGCAGGAAACAATCGAGTTACCGACTTGCACACGCATGGACTTGATTTTTTTTCTTAAGCGCACAAGATCGGTAAGGAGAATCTTTTTTCCTTTGCTCCCTCAGTCCCAAAATAATTGTCCCACCTTTGTGCTTACTTCTTTTTCGAGAAATTTTTTAGGCTACCGTCTTCAATCATGACAGTACAATGAACATCCAAAATAATAAAAAATGCCTCCATATTCGTAGACTAGTTAGCGACGGCTACAAGTACAAAGGCGGGACACTTATTTTTGGGATAGAGGGAATGATAAAGTCGCACGATTTTTGAATTTTGGTCAGCCGATTGTTACCTACCTTTTCTTGATAAAGGGCGCTTTTATTATCTCAAAATGTAGCATCAAAGGGATACAAAGCATTAAGAGTATCACCCGGCGTCTGCATAATTAGGATGCACATAGCCAAATACTAGTAGTCTGATAAACAAAAAGATAAAAGACCGACAATTCGACATCAGTAGAGTTAATAGACCGACATTATGCCTATGTCGAAAGAGATGATGGACCGATCCGGAGATTATGCTGCCACCCATGTTGGAAAAAAACCTCCATAGCCACCTGCTCCAACAGCGTACATATTCCGCTCGTTGTAGCGTACACCACGTACGAAGCGAGTGCCTACAACGAAAAATAACCTACAAAGGAGAAGCATTTTTTATATTAAAAACAACATCATTTCTACATAGCCAAAGCGACCATAGTATGGCATATGCTTCAACCCTTATTAGCGTTTTGTACCTATTTGCAATACCGTCCAACCAATGACCAAAATATTGGCAACCCTTGTGGGCGGATACAAATTTGACACTATTTGAATGGCTGACCACGTAGAACGCGCAAACTTACAATGGAAAAAGAGGTGTTTAATTGTCTCATCATGAGTACAAAAACAACACTTCTTACTTCCCGACCAGTTGCGTCGTGCGAGGTTGTCTTTTGTTAGCACAACTCCCCTAAGGAGATACCACATGAATATTTTAACTTTAAGTGGTACCTTCGCTTTCCAATTTTTTTGTTATTAGTAATCGGTACCTCAGAATGCGTGAGTGCATAATACATAAAGTCTACTGTGAAACACCCCGATGTAGTAAGGTTCCAGCAAAACACATCACGACCTTGTGTCAGGTTAATCAAATCCAGATGGAACAACAGATTATTCCATGACATAAGTCTGGTGCCAGTCAAATCCCTCCTGAACGAAATACTTGGCGGGGATGAGCTGAGCATTTGCGCAATAGTATTATTCTTATCGCATGCAAGATTGTATAAGGCTGGGTATTGTTCTTGGAGACTAGCATTGCCGAGTCAGATGTCTTCCCAAAAACGAATCTCCGACCCGTCCTTTATCGCGAAAGACCCAAAGCGAAAGATATGTTTCTTTGTCGCCATTTGCCCAGCCAAAAAGTGTGAGTCTCCAAGTTTCCAATATACCTGAGACACTACCTTTTGGCCTATATACTTGTTGCGCATCATGGTTTGCCAAACACCATCCTCAGTAAGAAGCTTGAACAACAATTTACTAAGTAAGGCCTCATTCTTCACCTGTAGGTCATGAATACCGAGGCCACCCTGGTCTTTCGGCCTACAAACCACGCTCCATTTGGCGAGCCTATATTTTCTCTTTTCACCATCTCCTTGCCAAAAGAACCTGGACCTAAAATAGTCCAGTCTTTGCAAGACCCCTTTTGGGAGCTGGAAGAACGAAAGTATATAGAGAACCATATTTGTGAGGACAAAGTTTATTAAAATCAGTCGTCCTCCAACTGAGAGCAACTTGTCTTTCCAGCTGCTCAAGCATTTCTCTAGCCGCTCCTCCACATGCTTCCACTCCGCAATGGTGAGACACCGATAATGAATTGGTATTCCCAAATATTTAATTGTGTGCACAACCAAAAAGGTCAGCATAATCGGCCTCCGCCTCAACGGCTTCTCCAAAGCAGAACAATTTACTTTTATGGAAGTTAATCTTAAGACCCGACATTTGCTCAAACGCTGACAGCAGAAGTTTCAGGTTTTTAGCTTTTTCCAGGTCATGTTCCATAAAGAGAATTGTGTGCATATTGTAGAATAGAGATACCACCATCCACCAGATGTGGCACTACTCCTGTAATCTGGCCGTCCTGCTTGGCACGCTCAATCAGAATAGCCAACATGTCAGCCACAATGTTAAATAACATTGGGGACATGGCGTCAGCCTGCCATAGTCCTTTTTTTGACTGAAAGTAATGGCCAACATCATCATTGACTTTGACGGCCACGCTACCTCCAGTTACAAAATTTTGGATCCACTTGCGCCATTTATCGGAGAAGCCTTTCATCCTTAGGGCCTCTTGGAGGAAAGACCATTTGACTTTGTCATAGGCTTTTTCAAAGTCAATTTTGAATACTACTCCACTCATGTTTTTCCGGTGCATCTCATGGACAGTCTCATGTAGGATTACTACGCCATCGAGTATATTCCTTCCTTGCATGAAAGCTGTTTGAGATGGCCGGACAACATGGTCAGCTATCGAGTTTAATCTATTCGTCGCCACTTTGATGAAAATCTTGAAGCTCAAATTAAGGAGGCATATGGGTCTGAACTGTTGAATCCGTTCGGCCTCCTTAATCTTCGACAACAAGAAAATCTCACCAAAATTAAGTCTGAATAGGTCAAGTCGGTCGGCATGCAGACAATTGAACAACTGCAAAAGGTCAGACTTGATGATATCCCAGAGATTCTGATAAAATTCTGCTGGGAAACCATCAGGGTCTGGAGCTTTGTTATGTTCCATTTGAAACACCGCAGCTCAAACCTCCTCTTCTGAGAATGGTGCCGTTAGGATATCGTTTTCTTCTGCCGTGACATGTGGAATATCATCTGTTCGGTTCTCATCAAGGGTGAAATTCCCTTCAGTAGGCGCTCCGAAAAGAGATTTGTAGTATTTGGTGATATACTTCTTGAGCTCTTCCTGACCTTCGATTTGCCCCTCATCTTGTTGGAGACTGTAAATACATTTCTTCCTATGCCGCCCATTGGCGACCAATTGGAAGTATCTTGTGTTACTATCACCCATCAAAATGAAACCAGCCTTGGATCTCTAGTAGTATTTGATCTCCTCTTCTCGCAGAAAGCGGGCAACCATCTCACTAGATTGATTTTTTAGGTCAATCTCTTGCTGAGATAATGTGCACGTCTCTGCAATTTTGTCAAGGTCATCAATGATGGTATAGATCCTTTGTTTTTCTTTTTTATATATTCCGTTGGTGTGTTTTTCCCATCCAGAGAGGTGTCGCCTCATGGCTCTTATTTTAAAGATCCATCGCTGAATAGGTGTACGACCAACGGCGGGCCTCTCCCAAACATTCTTGATTATGTCTATGAATCTGTCCCTATGCAGACATCCCAATTCAAATTTGAAAGGGTGCGGGTGGCTGGGTTCGTAGAGTTCGAATCCAGAATGACGAGTGCATGATCCGATAAGGCCTCGATATGCTCTAGGGCTCGCACGGTTACCAGAGGAATTTTTAGTTCCCATTCGGTATCTATTAGTACCTCATCAAGCTTCTCATATGTCGACACAGATTGGTTGTTCACCCAAGTGAACTGATGCCCCGACATACTGATCTCCCAAAGATCCAAACTGTCTATCACAACATTGAATAGGAAAGGCCAATGAGTGTCGAAGCGGTCATTATTTTTCTCTTCCTGGTACCTAAGAATGTTAAAGTCCCCTCCTATAAGCATTGGGTACGGGTTATTCTTAGCCAGGTACGGGTTATTCTTAGCCAGGTTTACCAATTCCAGCAGGAAAGCAGATTTATACTCATCTTGGGCATCCCCATACACAGCGAAAAGGTTCCATGTAAAATTATCAGCTCTATTCCGTAGGTCAAATTTTATATGAAATTCATCAATCGAAAAAGCCAACAAGTCCATGGTTGTTGTCATTATCCCAAGAAGATTCCTTCAGATCTTCCACGAGCTGGTAGACTATGCCATGTGTAGTCAAAATCATTTGATAGGTGATCGAGGACATGCATGCATGCGAAAGTCACACTTGCCAGCCTCCGAAATTGCCACAAAATCTAAACCGTGTTCTCGGATACAATCACTGACGTACTTATGTTTAGCCAAGTCTAAGAGACCTGTGCTATTCCAAAACATGCCTCTCATGTGAAAACTCGGGTTTGTGTTGAACTCTTCCCCTTCTTGGGTAGTTTTTGTTTCTTTTTAGAGGAATGTGATCTAGATTTCCGCGAAGATGATGTGAAGTCGCAAAACATGGACTCGGGTCTTCCATCATCCAATCCAACCTCGATAACCTCACCAACCAAGTGGGATATAAGCGGACCATCATATTTGGCATCTGCTTCATCATCCTCCTCGATTACGGGGTCAGGTATGGTGGTTTTACATTTCGGAGAAACCTTTAAGCGGTCGATCTCCATATGTTGAAGCACCCATACCGACAAATTAATTTCACTATCATTACTTCCCATAGATACACCGACTTTATTTAAATTAGTAGAAATATGGTTGTCGGACAAAGAGAAAAATGACTAAACGGACGAGGTACCTATCGAGGGGTCCAAATTCCTCAAAGCCTGGCGGTGCATTGCCTTCGCAACAGAGTGCTCATCAATCGAGGAAGAACCATTAACAACAAGTGAGTGGCGGTTACTACGTCGCAGGGGCGTAACCAACCCTCCGGACAGAGTCCCCATCAAAGTCTTGGGCGGACGAGTTGATGTGGTCCTCTCCAAAGCAGGCGGCATCCGAAGCGTCCCAAACGTTGGTGAAGAGGGACGCGTCGCAGGTCCCATCGGAATGCCCGCAACAGATGCCGAAGAAGATCCTCTAGCACGATCCGCCGCTGGGCCAAGTGGCACCACGGCGACAGCCGCACGGACCCGAGACTCCATCACTGGCGACGTCCTAGATTCCCGCACGCCAACCGAAGCAGGAAGTGCCGCATGCGCGGCTGGACCCAAGGCCAACTGCAGCGTCATCGAAGCCGGGGTAGCACCATGCAGAGTACTGTGTGTGGCTGGTGTCGCGGCCGGACGCATGACCGACTGGAGCAGCGCCGAAGCCGGGGCAGCGTGGGCAGTGTTACATACAGAAACTGCCGCGGTTGTCTGCAACAGCGCTGGTGATCCGTAAACAGCTGCTGCTGCCTACACCTGGGCATCCGAGCCGTTTGTAGCAGCCGTTGCATGCACACCGGTGCGCCCTGTAGACCTGCCCTTCTGCAACTCGTCTTGCATGGGTATGCATGCATCCGTGGACTCCTGCACCACCGGTACGTGCATGTTTGTAGCCATACCCACAACAGACGACTCTAGCATAGCAGTACGCACTGTTCGCTGCGTAGACTGCATGGGACCATAGCACTTACTTGAGACTCCGACGCCAAATTTTGATCAACTGCTTGGACGCTTTTTGACCTCTTGCTAGCATCCCTATCAGACATATCCTCATCTCAGTTAGCGCCGTCGTCATGTCCATCATCATGGTTTTCCCAAATCAGTGGAATAAAATCAACGTCGGGGACGAAATCTTCCTCCTCCAGTACAAACCGAAATGCATACCATTAAGCTTTATATATACATCCACGAAGACCGAGGCTTCATCAGAACCATCTTTTTTGGAGAAAATATGCAAAGAGTGGACCGCCACCTGGATGCGCACAATATCATGACGGCGCAAGCAAACCAAGTCAACGTCTTGCGTGGCGCCAATGACTGATCCTACCGCTCACAAACCAAGAAAATGGCGGAGGGGAGGTGGGACACCTGTGACATGTACCCAAACAGGTTGCAAAGGGAGAATCGATGAAACCTCTTCAACTTTCCATACACTAAACGCAGTCTTCACATCTTGTGATTTGACATTATACTCATAAGCTGCCACATGCTTCAAAACCTCCACGGATGGGAAACAAACTAAGAAAGCATTGTCTCCATGGGGTACGGCTTCCCACTTCCAAGATGTCTGAACCGGTGCGATCTTGGCGACCCCTACCTCCACCAAAGCAGCTGACAAAGACCCACCGGAGATCGTAAACAAAGCAGTCGGTAGGGTTGGAGGTGCAAGGTGCTCCTTGAATAACAATTCCGGTAACTACAAGAACATAGCGTTAACTAAACCACAACCACCGTGCGACGAGGTAGGCCTCGGTTGCTTAAGCACAGGGCACTGATGCAAAGGGTGCTTGTAGTTGTCACAAATATGACAAAAATGAATCGCCATGCAGTCCTTGGAAAGATGATCATCTGAACGAGATTTGAAACACCAAAGACCAGTTTGTTTTCCTTTCGGCCCATGTCCAGTGGCTTCAGCGGAGGGCACAACCACCGGAGCCATGTCTCGAGCCTCAGGAACATGATTGGTGGGCGCGGGCACCCAAGCAGGCGGCTGGTATAATCGGCAGAGGTCGCGCAGCGGGGGGGCGGGGGAGAGGGGGCACCGGCCCATGCGCTTGGTCTTGTTGCGGCGAGCAGGAGCGTTCGGCGCATTCGTGTTGCTGGCCCCGAGGACAACCGGTGTGGGCGCTGTCGGCGCAGCACGCTGGCCGGAAGGATGCGCAGACGATGACGAGGCACCGAAACGGAAGGGTCCGGCAGTAGCACCAAAGCCTGTAGTTGCAGCTCTCTCTCTCGTAGCTAGAGGTAGTAGAAGGAGGAGCACACAGTACACTGGAGTTTTTCACCCAGCTTCACAGCCCCGTTACTATTCTCAGAGCACCAAACTCATCTCAGCAAATACATAGTCGCGTCCGCGCGCGGCTTTATAGTCTTGCAGCTACGCAGCGCCTACGTCTCCTGCGCATACATGCACGTAGTAGCGATCCGTCCGTCCAGCGCGCACGCACCACACCGGCCACTAGCTAACTAATCCACCCATGCACTAACAAACTTACTTGACCGGCCCACGCAAGTAGCTAGCTTATCCATCCGATGCATGCACGGACGCACGACGCGGACAACTCCACTCAACGGGCCACGCCTAAGAGACTGACTACTACCACTACATACACACACACACGCTACATACGCACACTCGCCACGCTTCCGCTGCGCCCCCTACGTCTCGCATGCATTCGACGCGCCCGACGAGCCCGACTGCACCAGTGCGTCCCGCACGTCCCGCACGCATCCGTCGCGCCCGACGAGCCCGACCGCACACACCGTGGCTTATTTCAACACACACCTCTCCTAAGCCACGGCCCAGAGGAGTCCGTCGTGGTTGACGTTGGCGCCGACAAAGAGAGCCTACTCCGCCGCCGGTCCTTTTCGCAGCTGCGGGCACTCGCGCCGGAAGTGCCCGTGCTCCGCGCACTTGTAGCAGCGCCTGCGCCTGTTGCCGCCGCTCCCTGACGCCACGCTGCGCCCGTCGTCGTCGTCGTCCCTGTGCTCCGCCTTGCTGCCGGTACCGCGCCCCCCAGTGCGCCGCCGTGAACAGGAGTTGTCCGTCCGCCCGCTCGCCGCTATCCTGCCGTCGACGCCGAAGTCGCTCGTCGAACGCGCGCAGCCGCCCGAGCGCTTCATCGAACGCCATCGTCGTCACGTCGTGGAACTGCTCGATGCCGCCGACGACGGGGAAGAGCCGATCGGGCACCATATCCAGCAGCTTCTTGACGAGCGCCGCGTCGCCCAGTGTCTCCTCAAGGTTGGCGTACCTCGCCGCCATCGCCGCGAGCCTCCCGCCGTACACGTCGAGCTCCTCGCCGTCCGCCATCTTCAGGCGGTCAAATTCGTTGCGCAGTGTCGCCAGCCTCGCCCCACGGACCCGATCGGCGCCAACGAACCCCACCTTCAGGCAGTGGCGGACCTAGAGAGTATTTTGACTGGGGGCAAACTACTTGAATGGGGGCATATTCTATATAAATTCAGAGAATTTATGTATACTTTTCAAAAATCACAAGCAAAACTCATTGGAATTTCAGATTTTGAGTGGGGGCCTGGCCCCCCACTCACCTCTACATAGGTCCGCCCCTGCCTTCAGGGAGTCCCATAACTCCCTGGCGGTGAGTTTCGTCGACACCTGCAGCAGCACATCCTCTGGCAACGCCCCGAGAAGCAACGCGCGCGCCATTTTGTCCTTCCGCGCGTTCACCGCCGCGTCGCTCGGCGCCACCGCCTCCCATACGGTGTGGACGTCGAGGATCGCCTACGCCTTGATGGCCCAGACCATATAGTTGTCCGCGGTCAGCATCGGCATCGCCATCGTCGCCGATCCGCCTGCCCTGCCGCCGTGTGGGACGAGCGCCATGGTCGCTGGTGATCGCCCGAACCAAACCTCTGTTTACCAATTATAGTTTCAGCTCTCTCTCTGGTAGCTAGAGGTAGAAGAAGAAGGAGCACACAATACAGTGGAGTTTTTCACCCGGCTTCACAGCCCCGTTACTGTTCTCAAAGCACCAAACTCATATGAGCAAATACAAAATCGCGTCCGCGCGCGGCTTTATAGTCCTGCAGCTACGCAGCGCCCACGTCTCCTGCGCATACATGCACGTATGCCGGAGAGAGCGATCCGTCCGTCCAGCGCGCACGCACCACACCGGCCACTAGCTAACTAATCCAGCCATGTACTAAGAAACTTACTTGACCGGCCCACGCAACTAGCTAGCTTATCCATCCGATGCATGCACGGACGCACGACGCGGACAGCTCCACTCCAGCGGCCACACCTAAGAGACTGACTACTACCACTACATGCACACACACTACACACGCACACTCGCCACGCTTCCGCTGCGCCCCTCACGTCTCGCGCGCATCCGACGCGCCCGACGAGCCCGACTGTCCCGCACGTCTCGCGTGCATCCGTCGCGCCCGACGAGCCCGACCACACACACCGTGGCTTATTCCAACAAAGCCGGCGGGTGGCCCGTGGTTCGACGTTGCAACTCCGGCCAGAGGAGGCCCCTTAGGCGCGTTGCCATTCCGGCCAGCCATGAGCTGCGGCAATGGCCGGCGCAGGGCAGCAGCGTACGGCGACGGCAGCGCAGTCTGAGAGTACGCGGAGACGGAGGCAGAATTAGGGCGTAGATGCATTTGGCGTCGAAATACGAGAGCAACTAGTTAACGAGCGCTCGAAGGACCGCTCGTAACTAGCGGTTCGGCAGCGCCCCGCGCGTGACAAGTGTCGCACGCGGAGCGCTCCCGCCAAGGAAAACCAGGTGGCGCAATTGGTTCCTGGTTTTCCCTTTCTCGTTTGTGTCGTCCGTTTTGCAGTTTGACCCTCGAACTACCAGAATTTTCCATTTTCCCTTTCCACGCGAAAACACAAAAAAAATACCAGTTCGCGCGATTGGTTCCCTGTTTGTCTTTCTGGTTTCCCTTTTTGTTCCCATTATATTTTCGGGTAATGGAGATTTACGGGGTAGTTACGTGCGGGGACTACCAACACTATCAAATGTGATCTTTCAAGTAAGGAAAAAAGCAACTTTTTAATGTAAAACAGCAGTCTTCAGAATTGTTCAATCGTGTGACTTCTTTATAGGCACAGGTGAACACTAGGAGAGGCACGGGTGTATAACTTCCTGCTCGCCTTCGGCTCGTTTAATATTCATAAACATCTTGAAGGGGGGGCATAGGTCGAAGTGCGTGTTGGTCGTGCAGCGTGCTGGTTCGTGCGGCGCGTTGTTTGTCGTGGTGTGACACGACGCCTCCGGCGCCAGGGAACCTCTTGCTCGCCTTCGGCTCGTTTAATTTTCATAAACATCTTGAAGGGGGGGCATAGGTCGAAGTGTGTGTTGGTCGTGCAGGGTGCTGATTCGTGCGGCATGTTGTCCCTCGTGGTGTGACACGGCGCCTCTGGCGCGAGGGAACCTCCTGCTCACCTCCGGATCG
>NC_041385.1:847977799-848008483 GCF_002162155.2 Triticum dicoccoides | reverse complement strand
GGGGGGGCATAGGTCGAAGTGTGTGTTGGTCGTGCAGCGTGCTGGTTCGTGCGGCGCATTGTCCCTTGTGGTGTGACACGGCGCCTCCAGCGCGAGGGAACCTCCTAGCGGGTCGTGCAAAAGGCAAGCTGCTTTGTTTTGGAACGCACGGGTTTGAAGAATGTGCAGTCACGTCTACTTAAGAGCTAGGCTTTGTTGATGATATATAGGTTTGTGCGTGCATGCACATGTGTGCATACTACGAAGGCATTGGTATGTTTCCTCCGGAGGCACGGGTTTGAAGCATGTGAAGTCACGTGTGCGTAGGAGCTATCCACGGTTGAGGCGCTCTTGGTATGTGGGTGTGTGGATATTGGCCGGAGGCATGGTGACCCAGGCTTTGGTGGCACAAAGCCATGTCACCTCTGGAGGCACGGGAGGGTGGTCTCCAGAGTCACGCGTAAGGGTATGTGTGTGTGGATATTGCCCGGAGGCATGGTGACCCAGGCTTTGGTGGCACAAGGCCATGTCAGCTCTTGAGGCACGGGAGGGTGGTCTTCAGAGTCACGCGTAAGGGTATGTGTGTGTGTGGATATTGCCCGGAGGCATGGTGACCCAGGGTTTGGTGGCACAAGGCCATGTTGCCTCTGGAGGCTCGGGAGGGTGCTTTCCAGAGTCACGCGTAAGGGTTCGTTTTGGGAGTCACTGCTGTCGTACAAATAAGAAGAGGCATTGTTGTTTATAGTTTACTGGCACTCTCTGATAATGTAAGAGGCACTGTTGTCGAAATAGTTCTCATTTCAACATGAACACGCAATTTCTACTACATTACATAGAAATGTGAGTTATTGACAAACTGTTTTGTCACGTCTAGATGCAATTAGCCTTCCAGGCTAAATCAAAAGTTTTAGTCTTCATTTTTGCTTAAGATCTTGCTAGTCTCGTCACCCATTTCACTAGCTTTGACTTGATTCATCTCGATATTTAAGAGAATGTACATTGCCTCTGCCCTCCAGCCTTCGACCTCATCCTGTGAAATTTTGCCAAGAAGAGAAGTATAATATTAGAGTTTGTGCATATAAGTTGTTTATAAGTAAATATATATAAACTTACTGTCAAATCTTCCAGGTCTTCGACAAACTTTTCACCATTGTAGAGGAATTCAAGCTTTAAAACAGCAAATGTTGATTCTCCCTTTTCTACCACTGGAACATCTTGCACGGTATGAGTCTACCATCTTGTACCCTTGGCATTCATTGTTTGTCCTGGTATGATGTTGAAGACTTCTTTAAACCCAGGTACCTGGGAATATTGCATTTTGTAATTAATTGTTTTAATATTGCAACTTGTAAAACTGAAAAAATTGTTATGTATAAATGCTTACGATTGCCGACTTATGAACATGATATTCCTGAAATGTCCTTCTCTTTCTTCTGTGGGTTCAGGCACGGAAGGGAGAAAAGGTGAATCCACAACAGGCACGTGCGTGTGTTTTCTCAAGTCACAGGTGTGCAGTCTCTTGATGCACAAAAGTGTGGCAGCAGAGGCATGGGTCTGACTACTCCGTTACGGAACCACGGTTGTGAAGTCACGTGGGTGTGGCACTACGGGGCACGTAAGAGTCTCGGCAAGTGTCACGTTGCAGACGTGGGTGCAGGTACGTAAGGCACAGTAATGGAGGCACTACAGTTACGTACGTGCACTCTCTGGTTGCACAAAAAGTTTAGCGGCAGAGGCATGGGTCCGAGTACTCAGTTAGAGAACCACGGTTGTGAAGTCACGTGGGTGTGGCACTATGGGTCACGTAAGTGTCGCGGCATGTGTCACGTTGCGCACGTGGATGTAGGCACGTGGATGTAGGCACAGGAGGCACCGCATTCAAGGAAACGGAGGCACATACTTGCGGCTTCTCAAGGCACGGGGTATCAACCCTGCGTATGCAAAAATAGTGCAGTGGCAGACACACATGTCAGGATGCTTGGTTACAGAGGCACGGTTGTGAAGTCTCAGGAGCCACGCATGTCACATTGCGCACGTGGGTGCAGGTACGTGCAGGCACAGAAATGAAGGCACCACATGCGCGTACGTGCACTCTCTGGATGCACAAAAGTGTGGCGGCAGAGGCATGGGTCCGAGTACTCGGTTACAGAACCACGGTTGTGTACTCACGTGGGTGTGGCACTACGGAGGACGTAAGAGTGTCGGCAAGTGTCATGTTGTGCACATGGGTGCAGGTACGTAAGACACAGAAATGAAGGCACCACAGGCACGTACGTTCATTCTCTGGATGCAAAAAAAGTGTGGCGGCAGAGGCATGGGTCCGAGTACTCGGTTAGAGAACGACGATTGTGAAGTGACGTGGGTGTGGCACTACGGGGCACGTAAGAGTCGGCAAGTGTCGCGTGAGGCACGTGGGTGCAAGGACGTAAGGCACAGAAATGAAGGCATCACGGTTGTGAAGTCACATGGTAGTGGTGAAGTGGAGCCTCTCTACAGGCATGTGGATGCAGGAACACGAGGCACGGAAGTGCATGTTCTACAGGCACAGGAGGCACGGAAGTGTGGGTTCTACAGGAAGTTAGAGAACCACGGGACAGGTAAGTGTCTGATACATCTCCAACGTATCTATAATTTATGAAGCATTCATGCTATTATATTATCTGTTTTGAATGATTATGGGCTTTATTATCCACTTTTATATTATTTTTGAGACTAACCTATTAACCGGAGGCCCAGCCCAGATTTCCTATTTTATGCCTATTTCAGTATTTCGAGGAAACGGAATATCGGACGGAGTCAAAACGGCACGAAATCAATTGGAGAAGTTATTTTTGGAAGGAAACCCACCTGATGGACTTGGACCCTACGTCAGAAGATACGGGAGGTGCTCACGAGGGTGGGGGGCGCGCCCTCCCCCCTGGGCGCGCCCCCCTGCCTCGTGGGACCCCCGAAGCTCCACCGACGTTCTCCTTTCACCCATATATACCTACGTACCCTAAAACTTCCAGAAAAGAACCTAGATCGGGAGTTCCGCCGCCGCAAGCCTCTGTAGCCACCAAAAACCAATCGGGACCCTTTTCCGGCACCCTGCCGGAGGGGGACCCCATCACCGGAGGCCATCTTCATCATCCCGGCGCTATCCATGACGAGGAGGGAGTAGTTCACCCTCGGGGCTGAGGGTATGTACCATTAGCTATGTGTTTGATCTCTCTCTCTCTCGTGTTCTCTCTCGTGTTCCCTCTATGGCACGATCTTGATGTATCTCGAGCTTTGCTATTGTAGTTGGATCTTATGATGTTTCTCCCCCTCTACTCTCTTGTGATTAATTGAGTTTCCCCTTTGAAGTTATCTTGTCGGATTGAGTATTTATGAGAACACTTGATGTATGTCTTGCCGTGATTATCTGTGGTGACAATGGGATATCATGTGCCACTTGATGTATGTTTTCGTGATCAACTTGTGGGTTTTGTGACATTGGGAACCTATGCATAGGGGTTGGCACACGTTCTTGACCCTCCGGTAATAGCTTTGGGGAACTCTTTGAAGTACTTTTATGTTGGTTGGATGAATCTGAAATTGTGTGACGCATATCGTATAATCATGCCCACGGATACTTGAGGTGACAATGGAGTATCTAGGTGACATTAGGGTTTTGGTTGATTTGTGTCTTAAGGTGTTATTCTAGTATAAACTCTATGATGGATTGAGCGGAAAGAATAGCTTTATGTTATTTTACTACGAACTCTTGAATAGATAGAACAGAAAGGATAACTTTGAGGTGGTTTCGTACCCTACCATAATCTCTACGTTTATTCTCCGCTATTAGTGGCTTTGGAGTGACTCTTTGTTGCATGTTGAGTTCTAGTTATATGATCTATCTATGTTATTATTGTTGAGAGAACTTGCACTAGTGAAACTATGAACCCTAGGCCTTGTTTCCTACCATTGCAATACCGTTTACGCTCACTTTTATCCTTTGTTACCTTGCTGTTTTTATATTTTCAGATTAAAAAAACCTATATCTACCATCCATATTGCACTTGTATCACCATCTCTTTGCCGAACTAGTGCACCTATACAATTTAGCATTGTATTGGGTGTGTTGGGGACACAAGAGACTCTTTGTTATTTGGTTGCAGGGTTGTTTGAGAGAGTCCATTTTCATCCTACGCCTCCCACGGATTGATAAACCTTAGGTCATCCACTTGAGGGAAATTTGCTACTATCCTACAAACCTGTGCACTTGCAGGCCCAACAACGTCTACAAGAAGAAGGTTGTGTAGTAGACATCAGTGTCGCGTGAGGCACGTCGCTGTAAGCATAGGAGGCAAGGAAATGAAGGGAACGCAGGAACGGACATGCTGCTTCTCGAGGCACGGGTATCAACCCTGTGGATGTTCAGGAGTGCAGTGGCAGAGGCATGTGTTAGAATGCTCGATTAAAGAGGCACGGTTGTGAAGTCTCAGGATAGACGCGGGCGTGGCAGTGGGGCCATGTAAGAGTCACGGCGCATGTTATTACATTAGGCACGTGAGGCACGTGGGTGCAGTTACGGAAGGCAGAATTGGTGAATCCACAACAGCCACGTATGTGTGTTTTGTGAAGTCACGGGTGTGCATTCTCTGGATGCACAAAAGTGTGCCGGGAGAGGCATGGGTCCGACTACCCGGTTAGAGAACCACGGTTGTGAAGTGACGTGGGTGTGGCACGACGGGCCCCATAGGAGTCACGACAAGTGTCACGCGAGGCACGTGGATGTAGGAACGTGAGGCACGACATTGAAGGCACGAATGCAGGTACAGGAGGCACTGAAGTACTGAACCTAGGAGGAGGCCTTGTGTGAGTGCGGAATGTTTTGAGATTTACTGTGGAAGAGAGGAAGCAAGAGAGTAGTGGATGTGGGAGAGATGGAAATGATGGAACCGTCTGATTTTAGCATCAAGATTCGCGCCGCCGGGCTTTGTTTTTTTTTGTTCGTTGTAGCGTCTTAATACACGTGTGAGGCACGGAACACCAGGCTCTACTGGCACCGACATTGGAATTATAGAGGCACTGGTATCGACTTTGTGAATGCACAAATGTGTAGTGGCAGGGGCATGCATCTGAAGACATACTCAGAGAGTCACGGTTGTGAAGTCTTTAGACTAGCCATGGTGGGAGTAACTTCAGCAGTAACATCGAGTCCAACTCAACAAATTTGCTTATGTGGCAATGAGTTAATGAGGAGAGAGGTAGTTATAGTAACTTAGCTAGTTACTGTAACATCACATGTCCCAATGCAATATGAGTCTATAACCTAATACATGAAGCTTTGCATGTTACCACACTTATGTTACTACCCCCTATGAAGGTAGTAACATAGTCTAGGGATATGTGTATGTTACTAGTGTATGTTACTATGCACTATGGCTAGTCTTAGAGTTACGAGCGTGTGTCACCACGGGCATGTGAGAGTGATGCGTCGGGAAATGTGGTAGTAGAGGCATCGATGCGAATAGTAGTCAGAGAGTATCGGTTGTGGGTCCACATGTGTGAAGTCTGTGCAGCATTGGTCATGCGTAGTAGCAGCGTGCGTCGGGAAAGGTGCGAGAAGTTCAACATAGTAAGTGCTTAATATCTGAACGCAGTGCACGCTATCTAAGCGTGCCACTGCAGTGTGTGCTTGAATGGTTTATGCAAAAACATTTGTTACGTGCTTAATCAGACGATTTGACGGTTGCTTTTTCCCGGCAACCGCGAGCACTGCCACTCGGCGGTTGCCCCGGGGCACAGCAACCGCAAGCGCATGTCTACTACCCTCATTACCACGACGAGGCCGCATCCAACCGCCTCCTCCACGACCCAAACCTTGGCACAAAAGGGCAACTGCGCTTCCATGGCCGCTCAATTCCAAAAACACTATTGCCGCTCCAACTCAACTAGTAGCTCCTCACAAATCTCTGTGTCAAGGCTGCCATCGCCGGAGGAGCATAATGGCGGAGGAACTGTCTGCCAAGCGTCCCCGTGGTGAGACGTTCGACCAGAGCACCGAGGTTGACGATGTTTAGGTCCATGGTCAGAAGCATGACTACAAAGTGCACCTCAAGTATACTAGGGAAGACGAATCAATCCTCATGAAGCCGACAAGATGATCAGCAGGATCCTAAAGAGTGTCTGCGGCTTGTACCGTCAGTACATCGGCGTTGATGTCGAGTATACTAGGGAAGAAGAATCTCCGCAGAGGGCAGCGGTTCTCCAGTTATGCATGGAGGAACTCTGTCTGGTATACCACATCACCGCGGCAACAAAATGGTGAACCATCCTACAGCTTCAACCTCTCCATGCTTCTGTTTAATTAGCATTTCACCATGAAATTTGATTAAATTGGTTTATTGAATTGATGTATCAGTGAAGTTTCTGAAGTAGATGCAGCAGAAAAGATTTTGAAATTCACTCACCAGATCAGTTTATGTATTTGATGCACTAGCTTAATTTATGAATTTGATGTATGAGATTATTTTCTGAACTTGATGTTCTAGTGCACTTTCTGTTCTAGTGTAGTTTCTATATTTGATGTTCTAGTGTAGTTCAGTTTCTTGAATTGATGTGTTAACATGGGTAAGGAGTAGATAGGTCATTTATTCAAGTGTAAATACCAAAAATAAAAATGACATGCTGTGCTTGTATTTTATTTCTGAACTCTGCATATCAGTTTCTAAATTTTTTTCGTCCACAAATTATACGTACTATATAAGTATTTACTTGATGGATACATGATGGATCCACCTTAAATGTGTCATCCCCCTTGTAGGCCCAAGAGCCTGCGCCCGTTCCTGAAGGAGGACATGTTCTACACCTTTGCCGGCTTCAGTATTGAAGGTGACAAAGAGATGTTGCGAAGTTCTGGTTTGGAGATCAACCCCGACAAGTACATCGACATCCAGCGCAAATGGAGAGTTCGGTTCGAGGGAATAAAGAGGTACCACTCTTTGGCTCATGTTGCAGGGAGCGTGATCCACCCATTCTACAAACAGATGAAGGATAAGATTGACAGGGTTGAAGACCATAAACTGTGGGGGATCAGCCCACTCCGAAATTACCTCATCAAGTATGCAGCGATAGATGCGTACGCCACCTACGAGTCTTGGAAGAGAATTTAAAACATCAGAGAAGGACTAGAGAGTGCAAAAGAGGCAGAGAAGAATTATGACGATCCTTACTACGTCTACTAGTGATGACGAAAACATAGAAAACTAGTCGTGGAGTTGTTTGTGTTTCTGCTTGTCCTTTCTATTGTTTCAGGTTTGTAGTTTACTTCTGTTAGAACGAAGCAGTTTCTAATGTCATCTGTATCAGGTTAAACAAGTTTGCTTATGTCAAGTTTGTAGTTCGTTTATGTGATTGAACAAGTTATTTAGCTTGCTAAGTACTATGTTTATACATCAATCATGTGATTTTGAAGTAGTAATGTGGATTTTTAGTCTAAAAACAACAAAATACAAAGCAGTATTTTTACGCTAAGTACAATTTAGTTGTGCACACAAGCGCGGCTTCTTGAGGAGTGGCAGGAGTGGCATGGGTTGGAGTACGCAGTTAGAGAGGCACAGGTTTGCAGTCTCTAGAGCCACCGGCATGTGTTACTGCAGGTGTCGGAGGCATGGAATTGAAGTCTCTACAGAAATGAAGGCACCACAAGCATCCATCTAGAGGCACGTGGACAGAGTAGCAGAGGTGAGCTCCGAATACATAGTTACAGGGTCACGGTTTGGAAGTGTGCAGAGCCAAGGTTGTGCGACACAATCGGGCATTTAAGAGTCATCGCAAGTTTCATGTGAGAGAGGCACCTGGATGCAGGTACGCAAGGCACGGGATGCACTGTTGTGACTGTTGGGGAACGTAGCAGAAATTCAAAATTTTCCTACGTGTCACCAAGATCTATCTTTGGAGAAACCAGCAACGAGGGGAAGGAGAGTGCATCTACATACCCTTGTAGATCGCTAAGCGGAAGCGTTCAAGAGAACGGGGTTGAAGGAGTCGTACTCGTCGTGATCCAAATCACCGGAGATCCTAGTGCCGAACGGACGGCACCTCCGCGTTCAACACACGTACAGCCGGGTGACGTCTCCCATGCCTTGATCCAACAAGGAGAGAGGGAGAGGTTGAGGAAGACTCCATCCAGCAGCAGCACAACGGCGTGGTGGTGATGGAGGAGCGTGGCAATCCTGCAGGGCTTCGCCAAGCACCGCGGGAGAGGAGGAGGACTTGGGAGAGGGGGAGGGCTGCGCCAGAACTTGGGTGCGGCTGCCCTCCCAACCCCCACATATATATAGGGGCAAGGGAGAGGGGGGCCGGCCCCCTCAGATCCAATCTGAGGAGGGGGCGGCGGCCAGGGGGGTTGCCTTGCCCCCCAAGGCAAGGGGGGGCGCCCCCTTTTAGGGTTCCCCCAAACCATAGGCACCTTGGGCCCTTGTGGGGGGGCGCACCAGCCCACCTGGGGCTGGTCCCCTCCCCCACTTGGCCCATGCAGCCCTCCGGGGCCGGTGGCCCCACTTGGTGGACCCCCGGGACCCTCTCGGTGGTCCCGGTACGTTTACCGATAAAACTGGAAACCTTTCCGGTGACCAAAACAGGACTTCCCATATATAAATCTTTACCTCCGGACCATTCCGGAACTCCTCGTGACGTCCGGGATCTCATCCGGGACTCTGAACAACATTCGGTAACCACATACAAACTTCCATTATAACCCTAGCGTCATCGAACCTTAAGTGTGTAGACCCTACGGGTTCGGGAACCATGCAGACATGACCGAGACGTTCTCCGGTCAATAACAAACAGCGGGATCTGGATACCCATGTTGGCTCCCACATGTTCCACGATGATCTCATCGGATGAACCACGATGTCAAGGACTCAATCAATCCCGTATACAATTCCCTTTGTCTAGCGGTATTGTACTTGCCCGAGATTCGATCGTCGGTATCCCGATACCTTGTTCAATCTCGTTACCGGCAAGTCTCTTTACTCGTTCCGTAACACATCATCCCGTGATCAACCCCTTGGTCACATTGTGCACATTATGATGATGTCCTACCGAGTGGGCCTAGAGATACCTCTCCGTCAACCGGAGAGACAAATCCCAGTCTCGATTCGTGCCAACCCAACAGACACTTTCGGAGATACCTGTAATGCACCTTTATAGCCACGCAGTTATGTTGTGACGTTTGGTACACCCAAAGCATTCGTACGGTATCCGGGATTTGCACAATCTCATGATCTAAGGAAATGATACTTGACATTAGAAAAGCTTTAGCATACGAACTACGATCTTTGTGCTAGGCTTAGGATTGGGTCTTGTCCATCACATCATTCTCCTAATGATGTGATCCCGTTATCAACGACATCCAATGTCCATGGTCAGGAAACCGTAACCATCTATTGATCAACGAGCTAGTAAACTAGAGGCTTACTAGGAACATGGTGTTGTCTATGTACCCCCACATGTATCTGAGTTTCCTTTCAATACAATTATAGCATGGATAATAAACGATTATCATGAACAAGGAAATATACTAATAACTAATTTATTATAGCCTCTAGGGCATATTTCCAATAGTCTCCCACTTGCACTAGAGTCAATAATCTAGTTCACATCGCCATGTCATTAACACTCACAGGTTACATCGCCATGTGACCAACATCCAAAGAGTTTACTAGTGTCACTAAACTAGTTCACATCATCATGTGATTAAGACTCAATGAGTTCTGAGGTTTGATCATGTTTTGCTTGTGAGAGAGGTTTTAGTCAACGGATCTGACCTTTCAGATCCGTGTGTGCTTTGCAAATTTCTAGGTCATATTGTAAACGCTGCTTCCACGCTCCACTTGGAGCTATTCCAAATGGTTGCTCCACTATACGTATCTGGTTTGCTACTCAGAGTCACTCGGATAGGTGTTAAAGCTTGCATCGACGTAACCCTTTACGCCGAACTCTTTATCACCTCCATAATCGAGAAACATGTCCTTATTTACTCCAAGGACAATTTTGACCGCTGTCCAATGATCCATTCCTGGATCATTCTTGTACCCCTTGACTGACTCATGGCAAGGCACACTTCCGGTGCGGTACACAGCATAGCATACTGTAGAGCCTACGTCCAAGGCATAGGGGACAACCTTCGTCCTTTCTCTCTTTTCTGCCGTGGTCGAGCTTTACCTCTTAACTTCATACATTACAACTCAGGCAAGAACTCCTTCTTTGACTGATCCATCTTGAACTCCTTCAAGATTATGTCAAGGTATGTGCTCATTTGAAAGTACCATTTAGCGTTTTTGATCTATCCTTATAGATCTTGATGCTCAATGTTCAAGTAGCTTAATCCAGGTTTTCTATTGAAAAACACCTTTCAAATAACCCTGTATGCTTTCCAGAAATTCTACATCATTTCCGATCAACAATATGTCAACAACATATACTCATCAGAAATTCTATAGTGCTCCCACTCACTTCTTTGGAAATACAAGTTTCTCATAAACTTTGTATAAACCCAAAATCTTTGATCATCTCATCAAAGCGCACATTCCAACTCCGAGATGCTTACTCCAGTCCTTAGAAGGATCGCTGGAGCCAGTATACCTTTTAGCATCCTTAGGATCGACAAAAACTTTCTGATTGTATCACATACAACCTTTCCTTACGAAGACTGGTAAGGAAACTCGTTTTGACATCCATCTGCCAGATTTCATAAATGCAGCTAATGCTAACATGATTCCGACGGACTTAAGCGTCGCTACGGATGAGAAAATCTCATCGTAGTCAACTCCTTGAACTTATGAAAAACTCTTCGCCACAAGTCGAGCTTCATAGACGGTGACATTACCGTCCACATCCGTCTTCTTCTTAAAGATCCATTTATCTCAATGGCTTGCCTATCGGGCAAGTCCACCAAAGTCCATGCTTTGTTCTGATACGTGGATCCTATCTCGGATTTCATGGCTTCTAACCATTTTGTTGGAATATGGGCCCACCATCGCTTCTCCATAGCTCGTAGGTTCATCTAGCAATATGACCTTCAAGACAGGATTACTGTACCACTCTGAAGTAGTACGCATCCTTGTCACCCTAGGAGGTACGGTAGTGACTTGATCCGAAACTTCATGATCACTATCATAAGCTTCTACTTCAATTGGTGTAGGCGCCACAGGAACAACTTCCTTTGCCCTGCTGCACACTAGTTGAAGTGATGGTTCAATAACCTCATCAAGTCTCCACCATCCTCCCACTCAATTCTTTCGAGATAAACTTTTCCTCGAGAAAGGACCCGTTTCTAGAAACAATTACTTTTGCTTCCGGATCTTGAGATAGGAGGTATACCCAACTGTTTTGGGTGTCCTATGAAGATGTATTTATCCGTTTTTGGGTTCGAGCTTATCACGATGAAACTTTTTCACATAAGCGTCGCAGCCCCAAACTTTTAAGAAACGACAACTTAGGTTTCTCCAAACCATAGTTCAAACAGTGCCGTCTCAACGGAATTACGTGGTGCCCTATTAAAGTGAGTGCGGTTGCCTCTAATGCCTAACCCATGAACGATAGTGGTAATTCGATAAGAGACATCATGGTACGCACCATATCTGATAGGGTGCAACTATGATGTTCGGACACACCATCACACTATGGTGTTCCAGGCTGTATTAATTGTGAAACAATTTCCACAATGTCTTAATAGCGTGCCAAAGCTCATAACTCAGATACTCATCTCTATGATCATATCATAGACATTTTATCCTCTTGTCACGATGATCTTTAACTTCACTCTGAAATTACTTGAACCATTCAATAATTATGACTTGTGTTTCATCAAGTAAATACACTCAGTATCTACTTAAATCATCCGTGAAGTAAGAACATAACGATATTCACTGCATGCCTCAGCACTCATTGGACTGCACACATCAAAATGTGTTACTTCCTACAAGTTGCTATCTTGTTCCATCTTACTGAAACCGAGGCTTTTCAGTCATCTTGCCCATGTGGTATGATTTGCATATCTCAAGTGATTCAAAATCAAGTGAGTCCAAACGATCCATCTGCATGGAGTTTCTTCATGCGTATACACCAATAAACATGGTTCGCATGTCTCAAACTTTTCAAAACGAGTGAGTCCAAAGATCCATCAACATGGAGCTTCTTCATGCCTTTTATACCAATATGACTCAAATGGCAGTGCCACAAGCAGGTGGTACTATCATTACTATCTTATATCTTTTGGCATGAAAATGTGTATCACTATGATCGAGATTTCAATAAACCATTCATTTTAGGTGCAAGACCATTGTAGGTATTATTCAAATAAACAGAGTAACCATTATTCTCCTTAAATGAATAACCTTACCACGATAGACATAATCCAATCATGTCTATGCTCAACGCAAACACCAAATAACAATTATTTAGGTTTAACACCAATCTCGATGGCAGAGGGAGCGTGCGATGCTTGATCACATCAACCTTGGAAACACTTCCAACACATATCGTCGGCTCACCTTTAGCTAGTCTCCGTTTATTCTGTAGCTTTTATTTCGAGTTACTAACACTTAGCAACCGAACCGGTATCTAATACCGTGGTGCCACTAGGAGTACTAGTAAAGTACATATTAACATAATGTATATCAAATATACTTCTATCGACCTTGCCAGCCTTCTCATCTACCAAGTATCTAGGGTGGTTCCGCTTTAGTGTCCGTTCCTCTCATTACAGAAGCACTTAGTCTCGGGTTTGGGTTCAACCTTGGGTTTCTTCACTAGAGCAGCAGTTGATTTGCCGTTTCATGAAGTATCCCTTCTTGCCCTTGCCCTTCTTGAAACTAGTGGTTTCACTAACCATCAACAATTGATGCTCCTTCTTGATTTCTACTTTCACGGTGTCAAACATCGCGAATACCTCAAGGATCATCATATCTATCCCTGATATGTTATAGTTCATCATGAAGCTCTAGCAGCTTGGTGGCAATGACTTTGGAGAAACATCACTATCTCATCTAGAAGATCAACTCCCACTCGATTCAAGTGATTGTTGCACTCAGACAATCTGAGCACAAGCTCAACGATTGAGCTTTTCTCCTTTAGTTTGCAGGCTTAGAAAATTGTCGGAGGTCTTATACGTCTTGACATGGGCACGAGCCTGAAATCCCAATTTCAGCCCTCGAAACATCTCATATGTTCCGCGACGTTTTGAAAACGTCTTTGGTGCCTCAACTCTAAACCGTTTAACTGAACTATCACGTAGTTATCAAAACATGTATGTCTGATGTTCGCAACATCCACAGACGACGTTTGGGGTTCAGCACACTGAGCGGTGCATTAAGGACATAAGCTTTCTACTGTCCGCATAATCGCTACTGTCAACATTCAACTATATTTTCTCTAGGAACATATCTAAACAGTAGAACTAAAGCGCGAGCTATGACATAATTTGCAAAGGGCTTTTGACTATGTTCAGGATAATTAAGTTCATCCAATTAACTCCCACTCAGATAGACATCCCTCCAGTCATCTAAGTGATTACCTGATCCGAGTCAACTAGGCCGTGGCCTATCATCACGTGAGACGAACTAGTCATCATCGGTGAACATCTTCATGTTGATCGTATCCACCATATGACCAATGCTCGACCTTTCGGTTTCTTGTGTTCCGAGGCCATGTCTGTACATGCTAGGCTCGTCAAGTTAACCTAAGTATTTCGCGTGTGTAAATCTGGCTTACACCCGTTGTATGTGAACGTAAGAATCTATCACACCCGATCATCACATGGTGCTTCAAAACGACGAACTTTTGCAACGGTGCATAGTTAGGGGGAACACTTTCTTGAAATTTTAATAAGGGGTCATCTTATTTACTACTGTTATTCTAAGCAAATAAGATGCATAAACATGATAAACATCACATGCAATCAAATAATGACATGATATGGCCAATATCATTTTTCTCCTTTTGATCTCCATCTTCGGGGCTCCATGATCATCATCGTCACCGGCATGACACCATGATCTCCATCATCATGATCTCCATCATCGTGTCTCCATGAAGTTGTCTCGCCAACTTATTACTTCTACTACTATGGCTACCAGTTAGCAATAAAGTAAAGTAATTACATGGCGTTGTTCAATGACACGCAGGTCATACAATAAATTAAGACAACTCATATGGCTCCTGCCGGTTGTCATACTCATCGACATGCAAGTCGTGATTCCTATTACAAGAACATGATCAATCTCATACATCACATATCATTCATCATATTCTTCTTGGCCATATCACATCACATAGCATACCCTGCAAAAACAAGTTAGACATCCTCTAATTGTTGTTTGCATGTTTTACGTGGCCGCTATGGGTTTCTAGCAAGAACGTTTCTTACCTACGTAAAAACACAACGTGATATGCCAATTGCTATTTACCCTTCATTAGGACCCTTTTCATCGAATCCGTTCCGACTAAAGTGGGAGAGACTGGCACCCGCTAGCCACCTTATGCACCAAGTGCATGTCAGTCGGTGGAACCTATCTCACGTAAGTGTACGTGTAAGGTCGGTCCGGGCCGCTTCATCCCACAATACCGTCGAAACAAGATTGGACTAGTAACGGTAAGCATATTCAAAAAAATCAACACCCACAACTACTTTGTGTTCTACTCGTGCAAAGAATCTACGCAATAGACCTAGCTCATGATGCCACTGTTGGGGAACATAGCAGAAATTCAAAATTTTCCTACGTGACACCAAGATCTATCTATGGAGAAACCAGCAACGAGGGGAAGGAGAGTGCATCTACATACCCTTGTAGATCGCTAAGCGGAAGCGTTCAAGAGAACGGGGTTGAAGGAGTCGTACTCGTCATGATCCAAATCACCGGAGATCCTAGTGCCGAACGGACAGCACCTCCGCGTTCAACACACGTACAGCCCGGTGACGTCTCCCATGCCTTGATCCAGCAAGGAGAGAGGGAGAGGTTGAGGAAGACTCCATCCAGCAGCAGCACAACAGCGTGGTGGTGGTGGAGGAGCGTGGCAATCCTACAGGGCTTCGCCAAGCACCGCGGGAGAGGAGGAGGACTTGGGAGAGGGGGAGGGCTGCGCCAGAACTTGGGTGCGGCTGCCCTCCCAACCCCCACATATATATAGGGGCAAGGGAGAGGGGGGCCGGCCCCCTCAGATCCAATCTGAGGAGGAGGCGGCGGCCAGGGGGGTTGCCTTGCCCCCCAAGGAAAGGGGGGGCGCCCCCTTTTAGGGTTCCCCCAAACCCTAGGCGCCTTGGGCCCTTGTGGGGGGCGCACCAGCCCACCTGGGGCTGGTCCCCTCCCACACTTAGCCCATGCAGACCTCCGGGGCCTGTGGCCCCACTTGGTGGACCCCCGGGACCCTCCCGGTGGTCCCGGTACGTTTACCGATAAAACCCGAAACCTTTCCGGTGACCAAAACAGGACTTCCCATATATAAATCTTTACCTCCGGACCATTCCGGAACTCCTCGTGACATCCGGGATCTCATCTGGGACTCCGAGCAACATTAGATAACCACATACAAACTTCCATTATAATCCTAGCGTCATCGAACCTTAAGTGTGTAGACCCTACGGGTTGGGGAACCATGCAGACATGACCGAGACGTTCTCCGGTCAATAACCAACAGCAGGATCTGGATACCCATGTTGGCTCCCACATGTTCCACGATGATCTCATCGGATGAACCACGATGTCAAGGACTCAATCAATCCCGTATACAATTCCCTTTGTCTAGCGGTATTGTACTTGCCCGAGATTCGATCGTCCGTATCCCGATACCTTGTTCAATCTCGTTACCGGCAAGTCTCTTTACTCGTTCCATAACACATCATCCCGTGATCAACCGCTTGGTCACATTGTGCACATATGATGATGTCCTACCGAGTGGGCCCAGAGATACCTCTCCGTCAATCGGAGTGACAAATCCCAGTCTCGATTCGTGCCAACCCAACAGACACTTTCGGAGATACCTGTAATGCACCTTTATAGACACCCAGTTACGTTGTGACGTTTGGTACACCCAAAGCATTCCTACGGTATCTGGGAGTTGCACAATCTCATGGTCTAAGGAAATGATACTTGACATTAGAAAAGCTTTAGCATACGAACTACAATCTTTGTGCTAGGCTTAGGATTGGTTCTTGTCCATCACATCATTCTCCTAATGATGTGATCCCGTTATCAACGACATCCAATGTCCATGGTCAGGAAACCGTAACCATCTATTGATCAACGAGCTAGTAAACTAGAGGCTTACTAGGGACATGGTGTTGTCTATGTACCCACACATGTATCTGAGTTTCCTTTCAATACAATTATAGCATGGATAATAAACGATTATCATGAACAAGGAAATATACTAATAACTAATTTATTATTGCCTCTAGGGCATATTTCCAACAGTGACGTTTGTGAAGAGACACGGGCGTGGTACTGCGACCATGTAAGTGTCGCGGGGCGTGACACGTTAGGCACGTGGATGCAGGCACAGAAATCACGGAGGTGAAGACTCAATTGGCACGGAAGTTGTGTTTTTGTTGTTTCGAACAACTATCAATACTGTGGATGTTCAAAAGTGTGGTACTAGAAGCATGTTTCCGAATACACAGTTAGGGAGTCACGGTTGTCAAGCCTCTAGAAAGTCACGCGTGTCTGGCATCACAGGCGTGGAATGGTGTGGGGCTTCGAGAGGCATCAGTGGCCCTCAACCCTCTGGATGCATGGTGGTGTGGTAGGAGAGGCACCATTGTGGATGCGCAGGAGTGAGGCCTCTAACGGCGTGAGTGGGTGGCACCACATGCATTTGTTTGAATACTCATTTAGAGAGTCACGTTTGTACTCACGACAGATGCATGCTGTAGGTTGGTGGCATTCGGCAGCACACGGTTGCAGAGAGGAGGAATGTTTGTGAAACATCAAAGTCACCGGCGGTCACGCATGAGGAGTATGTAGAGTAACTGCACGTCGATGTGACGCACGTATGTCTAGGGACGGACTTGGGGCACTGGCTTGTGTTCGAATGCTTGGTTAGTGAAGAATCAAGGAACTACATCAATAAAAAGAGTCTGTTGCTTCATTATCACAGTATGATGTGCGGTTAAACCATTTTCTGATGTTTTGACGGAGCTAGGCTTGTTCACTTATCAACAACTTTTTATTCCTTGATGTCATCATAGATCTTTCTAATCTCATCGCCCATTTCGTTGGGTTCGATTGTGTTCTGATCGCTAGATAGTAGCCTACGTAGTTGTTGTGCTTTCCATTGTTCCGTGCCATCCTATAAAAAATTCAGTGAAAAATAAGGAGAAAAAACACATCAGAATTAGGTCATGCTGTTGTATGATATCTTGCAGATTTATAGCGAGTTTTAAGCGAAAACTTACGTCGAAATTATCTATCTCTTCGACGAAGTGGTTGCCATCAAAGAGATGCGCGAACCTTAGAACAGCAAACGGGGTTTCACCTTTGTTCACCTTTGGAACGCCCTTTAAAAATTGAACTTCCCATGTAGTCCTTTCCTTTTCGAATTTTTCACTGAGTAATATTTTGTATACTTCCTTGAACCTGGGCACCTAGGAATTGCATTTTGTTTTTGTTTTAGAGAGACATGTAGTGTAATTTGTAAAACTGAAAGACGCTATTATTTACAATTCTTACCAGTTTGTCTTTATGGTTGTGGTATTTGTTATGCTCCTTTTTTTGTTGGCTTCGTTGATTTCCATGTCAGCAATTTGCTTACTTAATTTGACATCATGCACGTGGTGAGCACATTGTTTTTTCAGGTATTCTTGCCTCTTCAATTCTTCAAGAGAGGTTTCTTCAGGCTCGATGATTTGAAGCTTCCTTCTATATTTGTCGAGCACTAATAGTGTGTATTGGTCTTCCTTTTCAAATGGCATGAATACCTGCGGCACAAAAGTTTTATTATTAGAGGAGAGTTTAGAATATAGTATTTTGTTTGAAATGCTTATTTTTATTTTGTTAGAGGAGAGTTTTATTGTTAGAGGAGCGTTTAGAATATTGTTTTAACGCTATTACCATTTTTGCTGTTTTGAGCTTGTCTGATTGACATTTCTTAAGGAACAAAGGAACCAGGTATCCTTCTATCGTGTGAAATCATCTCTGAAGTCCGCCATAGATTTTCTTTTATCCCTTAAACCCAGAATATTCTGCAGGCAACAAATAAAAAACCATAAAAACAAATTAGACAGAATAGATCGGTACCAAGAGATTAAACAATCGTTGCAAAAAGATGAGTTTGTATGATCATTGTGTTTTTTTTAAATTTACCTCTGGAAAGATTGGGCCTAATAATAGTCTATGTCTTCTGTGTGTAGTTTGCTTGCTTCCCTCCCATGCTTCTGCTAACTCATCGAGCACCTTCTTTTCCATTCCTTGACATTTTTTCTTGTTTGCAGGCCCAAATATTTCCTTTAGGTTTGATCCAGTGAGAGTTGTGCTGTTCCCCTGTGGTTGTTCTCTCGAGAATACTACTTCTCTGCTTACAGGTAAAACAGTAGAAGAAAATTTTTGTTGAGAATGTCACTAACAAGCAAGCTGATAAACAGGAATTCAAGGTTCTTTCTAGTTTCTGTCTTATTTGTGTGATTGCCGCGTAACTTTAACTAATTTCAGTTGGAAAAGGAACCAAGTCACCTTTTGAATTTGTCCTGCCATGTGTCACTCATGACTATGTCGTAGAGCTCGTTTGCCTTACACACGTGTCTGAAGAATGCCGGTGTTGCAGGTATTTGTTGGTGCTCCTTGATTGATCTTGGTTTTTTTCGTCTCGCTCTGTCAAAATAGATAAAAAATTATGGATGTTGTTTCTAAAAGATATATTTGAAGTTCCTGTCATGTTGACTGATGGTAAAAATGAAAATAGTTATATTACCTTTCATGCGAAAAAAGGTTTATAGTCTCTGGTTTGAAAACTTTGATTTTTTCAGGAAGTTGATGGTGCTTTATTTGGTTGGTTTTACCGAATATGAGTGTGTATACGTACTCTGGTTTCCATTCGGCATCCACCTTGCTGGCCTGCAGGCATGTAAAAATGTATGGTTTATAGTTACATGTTGTCCACCATTGTGAATAAACTAATTGCGGCAATAAAGAAATCAAGTAATTTGACGTGTATGTACTGGTAACTTACATGAAAATTCTCTCTGTCCTTGACCAGTTCTTTCCCATTCCAGTGTTTCGCAAATTCGGCCGTGAAGTGTCCGCATTTCGTTCCTTCTTGCTTTGGTGTGCAGACCCTGTGAGGCCTTTCTGCTATCCTTGCCCAGTCTTGTTCGTTCTTTTGTTTTAGTTGGTGGTACTTGTTCATCAGCACCGACATCCTTCTCATCTGTGATTGCATTTTGGTTATGTTGTTTGGGTGCGGCATTGATAAAAGTAAGAGTATCATACTATCACGAGGAAAAGAATAAATCAATGTACAAAAAGTACGTACCAGTTCTACTCGATGCACATGGTGTTTACTCAAAGACAAATCGGCGTAGTTTACATAGTTCAGTGAGTCAAGGATGTCGATGCTATCTCTGTAGTGCTCGTCTGTGTGATGAGGTATCATGATCTACGTTGAGAGAGGAGATCGTTGTTGATGTAAAAATTGAATTTCATTTAATTGTTGAAGCTCAAGGAGAATAAGTCATGTGTTCAGTAATAGTTCTGAAATTACCATCTTCGATTGCAGGGTGTTTTTACCTCGCACGAGTTGTTCAAATGCTTGTAGTGCATCGCCTTTGTTGAATTCTGATAGCTGTTCTCTATTATAATTGAGACCTAGCACCATCTTCAAGAAAGAGAGTGTGTGGTATTAGTTAAATATTCTACCATAGTAATGACGGTGGTGTTTTTGCGGGTGAGGTATGCATACATTTGCGAATTCTGCAGGGAGTACTGTTGTGACGTCTGGGTTGAACTATTCATGTTCTGTCCATTCGTCCAGTAACGCGTTTAGCATGGAGCCCTCCATTTATGCATCTCCTTTCTCTACTTGTTCCATGAAGGATTTTCTTGAAATGTAGCCTTCGCGCTTTGAGCTTTTATATAGCTGTTCTCTGCAAGCAAGGAGGGTTTAGAAGTTGGTGAGTGAATGGTTAGTTAGATGTTAGAGAATGTGTAGCTCTGTGTAATCGTTTCCATGGAACAAGGAGAATCTGCTTACCGTCCGCATTCTTTCTGTCCTTGTTGGCTCATCAGATATCTATAGAGTTGCATGGCCTTTTCTTCGTAAATGAAATCTCCTGGAACAAGTGCTGGAGCATTGACTTTCTCAATTTCCTTGCTTGCTCGCTTGAATGGCCTCTTAGTTGAAATTATGTTTGCTGAGCTGATCTCATGTGATTGAATCGTCGAGGGTTTTGGGGAACTTGTCTGCACTCTTGCAAGATGTCTTTCCCTTTTCTTGTCGTGACCTAACTGCGCCTGCTCGTTAAGCTGCTCAGGTGTTGGTGTGTCCTTTTGTGTGTTGTTGTTTTTGATGCTCAGTTCTACTGAGACTTCAGCATCGCGTTTCCTCTTTTGAAGTATCTTCTCTAGTAAATGCTTCTCCTTCTGTTTCTTTTCTTCTTGTGCATGTTCTGCCTCTGGTGATGTTCCTGATATGCGATCTTTGCCAATAGGGTTCATGTTCTGTTTGGAAAGCTGTTGTTGGCGAGTTGGTACGCTCTTTGTCCTGTTATCCACTTCTAAAGGAGAGCGTGTTATGCCTTCGTTGTTTTTATCTGGGGGTGGTCTGTCTGGTTCTATCGGTGGATCTTTCTGTTCGTCTTCCTTTTGTAAATCAGCGTCTGGCTGCGCGTGTTGTTCCCTCTGTAAACTAGCATTGTCTGGGCTTGTTCTTCCGTGAGTGCTTCTTCAGACACCTTGGTGGTATACTTGCTGCTCACATGATAATCTTCTTTCTCCTCATCGCTGCTTGTGTCATTAATGTCAATAACTTTTATCTCTTGAGCGCTCGTCCCAATGTGCTCGGGATTTGAAGGAATCTCTTGCTGAATTATGTCACAATGTATTCGTTGCATTTCACTGTCTTCCATATCGACATCAGATTTCAGCATATCTGATAAAATAAAAAATAAAAATTTATTGGTGTGTCTTTGAAAATTAGATAAGCAGAATTTTACTTTGTTGTCTTTAGTAAGAGAAACATGCGGTGTAGTTGATTAATGACAGTGCGGCCTTATCTCTGTATTGGCTGATTATTTGATAGAGAATTTTCTTTCTCAACTTTGGGACTTGTTCCTCTGTTAGTAACACTGTTTCTCCATCGCCGGTGTAGTACTTTGCGTTCATGAACAAATAGAACGCACAATCGAGTCTGCAGGTAGAAGGATGATCGATTATTGTCACTGTCCAAACATGGTTGGGCAGTTTAGGTGAAGTTGTCCTAAGGTCCTATGTTTTTTATGAATTTCATCAATAATTGTTACAGTGAGTAAGGAAAAGGAGAAAGGTTTGTAGTGCTTACGTTTTTCCCTGAAATGGCACCTTCATCTTGACCTTTTCGAAATGGTCAATATTACTTGGAGACAGTTGGAGCAATGGGCTTATTTGCTTCCATATCCTCTTTACTCTGCTTGTTACTGTGTTGAAGTAGTCCATTGTGCCTGTATATTCATCTGGTAAAAAGTCAAGAAGTTCAAAGCGCTCTTTTTTCATGTTAATTGTAACAACGAAGTAGTGGCCCACAGTTCTTTGTTTTTGTTGAACATGCCGGCCTATGCAAACTGGTAGAAAGAACTGCAAAAATGCAACGAAGGGATTTAGTCATGATTTTTTGATCGTTAGATAGAATTGTAGTGTCGAGATTGTATCTCTTATCTGTAACATGAGATGTGCTTATCATGTCGAAATCTTGTAGTTGCTCTCCTTCTTCCAGATCAAGGAATCTTTTAAGCCTTTTAGGAATTGTCTTGTCTCTGACGTTTGCTTCGTCTTTATTTTTCAAGTCCAATGGATCTTCATGGTTGGGCATGCGTATTGATGCCTGCTTGTTTTGTCACATGTGCGTAGAAGAAATTTGTAAATTCAATTGTACAAAAAGGTTGATTGATCGATAGAATGATATTCGTTGTCGAAACTTGAGTTCTCCTTACGGTGTTGTCGGTCCAACTAGATAAACGGTTCATAGTTTCTGATTAACATAAGAATTTTTTGGGAGTCTATAATTAATAGTAAGTATATATGTGTATAGCTATTGATATAGAAGTATATTTTTTGCGAGAAACCTTCTGATCTATTCATTTCAATCATGGCAGTACAACGAAGACCAGAAATAATAAAAAATACATCTAGATATGTAGACCACCTAGCGACGACTACAAGCACTGAAGCGAGCCGAAGGCGCACCACCGTCATCGCCCCTCCCTCGCCAGAGTCAGGCACAACTTGTTGTAGTAGACAGTTGAGAAGTCATCGTGATAAGGCCCTATAGGACAAGCGCACCAGAACAACAACCGCTGCCGATGAAGCATAACGTAGATCGAAAAAATCCAACCCGAAGACACACGAATATAGACGAATAACAACCAGATCCGAGGAAATCCACCAAGGATAGATCCACCGGAGACACACCTCCACCGGCCCACCAACGTTGCTAGATGCACCAACGGAACGGGGGCTAAGCGGGGAGACCTTTATTCCATCTTCAAGGACCCACTGCCATCTCGCCTTCCTGAGCAGGACACAAACCATAACAAATCTCAAAGGAACAACTAACAATGAAGCCCACCCGCTGGCCCTTGCCAGGATTCACCGCGCCCTCATTGTCATAGGGCCAACGGGGACGAGGCGGGCATGCGACGGAGCCGGCAGAGGTACAAACCTTAGCTTTTTTTTAGGAGGTGGCGGCTGCATGTCTCCTTGTTGATTACTACACGCAATATATAAGTATATATATGTATATTGATATAGATAGATAGATAGATAGATACATAGATACATAGATACATAGATACATAGATAGATGGATATAGATATAGATATAGATAGATGATATGGCCAGATCTTTTTTTATTATATTTGAGTGAATGGGGAATAAATGTCTCTAGAGACAATGCTATAACATAACATCATATATGCTTCTTGATCCCCAAACCAAAACGAGAATCAGATATGGAGGGGAAAACTATTCTTCTTTGCCTTATGGTACTTGTGCTGCTAGGAAATTCAAGCCATGCTAGTAAGAAATCAATCTCCATGTCCCTATATACGTGTTTCCCTTATCCCTCCAAGCATAGTAGAACTCCACAAGCTTCTTAGTTTGGATATCTCTTGCTGATGTATTTTCTTGACAACAGGGAATTGCCATACCTATCGTGCTTTCTGGGAACCTTTTATTTGCTTTCCTGTTACTTGCCAGGCAACATGCGAGCAGAAGTGGCGGAATCTCCTTGATCATTCGTATTGTCATGCTGATAACATTTTGGTAAACTCTTGTATGTGTGTTGTCTGTGATAAGTGACTATATCGAGTTGCACTTCTCCATCATATCAAACAATGGAAAATGATGTACAGTAATAAAATACTATGTTGACATGCATGTGATATTCTATTTGTTTTTATTCTTCTGGTCATAATCCTATACTATGTATGTTCCCAACTGTAACTGTATTTTAATATGAAAAACTATCATGGGAGGCAGATCTCCATTTGTTTGGATTCGTTGATAAAGATATCTTTTGTATTGCTTATAGGTACACACACTTTTTCTCTGTAGCATTCCAAAGAAACTAACATTCAACAACTTCAATCAAGGGGGCTAGCTAAATAATCATTCAAATCCCACTGATAAAAGGCATCAGATCCAGGTAATTAATCAAGGAGACAAGTAGACTGTCAAAAATTTGCACTTGGTAATTGTAATTTGCAATGATATGTTACCAACTATACCTCCATTCCTAAATATAACTGCCCCAACGTCTTATAACAATGGAGGTAAGCATATCCAAGCAGTAAGACTTCCCGTAGAAGTATGCTAATAAAGAAAAGACAAGTGCATGGCGGGATTTGAACGGAATAATTTGGTGGTGGTGGTGTACTTCTCACCGTCATGCATTCGTAGGAGGCAATAGCATGTGAGGATGTCGACACTGAGGCACTAAGCACGTAGCCAATGATGTTCCCGAGGGAAGCATGTTGTTGATGCTACGGCCGCGGTGGGTGATTCCCGCGTTAAAGCAATGGACCTAAATAGAAATCGCTACATATGCTCGGCCATGGAGAAACAATCTCCCGTGCGATACGTTCATAAAAAGCAAGGCATATAGATAACAGTTCATTGAGCAAACGAGCATCTTAAGCTGCACAAGATAGTAGAGGCAGCACGCCAAGTTAGAAGTCTAACCAGCAAGCAGCAACATAGCAGGAGGGCTCGACACACGTACAGGTGATGTGCCACCACTGCTGCCTGGTGGCCGAAGCGCCGGGCGTCGGCACCCAGCACAAGCATAGGTATAGGAGGGTTGGCTAGTAGTGGTCAAATGCAGACCGTCAATGCAACACAATTGAAACAACCCTAGCATGGACCGTCAATGCAAAATGTTACTAAGCTCTCCATACATCCAAGCCCTGCATGTGCCAAAACAAACCTCACCGCCAAGGATCCTCCGTCAGTGTCGTGGTGTCTTGTGAAGGAAGTGAACCGTCGCCCAAATCCCTCTACGAGCCTTCAGACGAGCACGAGTCCAGGTACCATAAGATCCTGGCCTTGTGCTTCGCCCAATTGCAGCTACCGGACCGAATACCGAGTCGACATGTTCTTGAGCGGACCAGATATCAAGTGGCTGAGTTAGAGATTAGGAATCCTTGAGCAGACCAGATGTCAACGGACGAGTTAGAGATTATGAAGTGCTGGATGATATCATCCATGAAGAACTCTCGGGATCATATAAAGTGCTCAAGTCTCGCACACCTAAAATTGACAACGATACTCAATTGGATGAAGTGGATGTGAATATGCTCCGTGGAAATCATGCACGTTATTGCATCAAAACCTTGCCTGGTCAGTCACATAGCAATGCTACCTCCAATTTGTGTATTTCTATCTACCAATCATATAAAAAGGACGGCATGCTATTATATCTACATTTCATCTGTGTGCTCATGCAGCTGGTAACCAGTTCCTTCTTCTCTTTAACTTTGAATGAGTGACAACAATTATTAGTTTCATCTGTCTTTTGAAAGCTTGAAACACTTGAGGGAATATGAATGCATTTCCTATTCTTTTTAACTCGGCTTTATAAGAGTAACCTCCAAGTTCTAGGAGCCTGAGGTTCTTCTCCGGAGATTAACCACAGTTTAAAAATGTGTGGTTGCAACAAATTACTCATAATGAGAACTGTCTCATAATGTGCTCCGTAGAAGAAAAAAACATTTCAAGTAAAATGAAATAGAAATATTTTCATATAGTGAATTACTGATGCATTTTTTTGCAAGAAGCAAGCTTCTTTAAAACAAAAATAAAACAAATGGTCTACAGAACAGGCTGCTCCGAAAATACATGTACTATCCCTTTTTTATCTATGTGTAAACAGATTTTTGCCGGATTTCCTGAGTACCCATATTATTTGACATGTTCCAGTCACTGAAAAGGATGGCACGCTGTAGCGCCGCTAATAGCATTCTATAGCATGATGAGAACTGTCTCGATAAATAACTCACCGTATGATGTCTCAATAATACTCCTTTTGTAAAGAAATATAATTCTTTTTAGATCTCTATAATACTTTTAGATTACTAAGGTAGTAAAATTTATTATATTTGTGATCTAAAAAGTATTATATTTGTTTACAGACGGACTAACACCGAGCACAATATAGTACACTACTAGCATATTTTTGTTAGAATAAATCCCAGGCATACCGTTGATCATCCGAGGACCAAGTAATCACACGAGCACGACACCGAGATTTGTTAACGAGGTTCATCGATATGGCTACATCCCTGGGGCCTGACTATGGGCGCTCCTCCCATGATACCGCTACAATACCGCACCCGGTCGCCCTGGACACCGGCACGTGCCGCCGGCTTCCCCTGCGTTTCGGTGCTATTATGTTGGCATAGGTTACATCGTGTGTCTACCCCCGCTATATATGAGAGGCCTAGGATACAAGTGTCCTACTAGGACACGAGTCCACATCCTATATAAACACAATACAACTCATAGTCCAACTGTAACCTACGTTGTACACAATATTTGAAACAACTCCAACAAACTCCACCTTGGCGAATATTCTCCACCTCCTTGGATTCATCTTGCGTCAAACTTCCATGTACATTGAACTTGAGTTTATCCCATGAGCAATGCTGCTACTCCAGAGACTCCATGTGACTCCACCTGCAACTTGTAGTCCCTTCTTTTCTTGACCACAGTCAACACTCAGAGCGAAATTAAGTTCCACATTACTCTAGTTTGCGCTCCCAACTTCCAGAGTATCAGTCCAATGCCATTACACACTGATCACTGACCTGCGTGAAAGTGAACAACTCACATATTGGGTGTCACATAAGAGTTACCTGAACTCAACATCACCGCTCCTTCCTCGACCGCCTGTCTGACACTTGAAGGAATTTCACCGTTGCTTGTAGTCTTTCCGAATCAAATTTGCAGTTGTCTCACCACATGTATGACCAGCAGAGCCCTGGCCCGGCTCCATGCCCCGTGCATACCGCACACCTCGCCGCTATTACCGTGTCGAGCCTCCGCTGTCCCGGTCGAGTCGCAACGGTCGCGAACCCACACCACTCAACCCCCACTACAGAGTACCACCGATCATCACTGACCGATGACGAGTTTCACGCTTTCATCAGACCACTGGGCTCCTGTCCGAATTACGTGTCCCTCGCTTTTCCCCTTGCTGAATAGGCTTTGATTCTGGATCCTTACACCATAATCCCTTAATCCAACTCCACCTTCAACATGACTCCATGGTAGATGATCGGTCCACCCTTGCGCCCCGTCGACTTCAAGATCCGTGTATACATCACCTTGAATCAACCCCGAGCCATAGTCTTGTCGAAGCCACACAAGCCCTCAGGCCTACGCGACGTGTTTCCACGCCCCAGAAGTTGGTCACCATCAGCATCACGCTCCTACGTCGTCGTCGCCGATCCCACCACCGTCTTCTGTACCAACTGACTCGCATCGATCCGTCGGACTTACAAGTTCGACTCAGGCTCCCAAATCATTCCATGAATTTCCATCCATCGCATGATAATTCCATCACCACAACGCCTTCAAGCATCCCTGTTGTGCCAACAAATCTTCCAAACAAATCTCCGTGTACTACTAGCAAAACCAAAAGAATTATTATCTTTAGCCTTCACGTGGTGTCTCGGCTCGCTTGCACAAAACTCCAATGCTAGCTTTGCTTTGCCTTGTCCTTGCCTTCCAATGGATGCGTATCATCAATGGATTTTTTCCTTCCGATTTTGACCTGGCTGCCTCTGTCCTGTACGGTAACCCGACCCTTGCTGCTACTAGTAGCGCACCTGTAGGTTTCCCAGTCGAACACGAGGACTTCGTTCTGGACTCGGTCCAGTTTTGTTTTCCAAACAAATCTCCGGCTTGCTCTTTGCTTGCACAAGTAGCTCTAGTGCAGGACAACCGTCGTTTGCCTGCACACACGCTGCTGCCCAGCTGTTCCTCGTGATCCGCCCCCGCAACCACGCTTTTCCGCTGTACGCTCGCCTGATTTATCTTTTGATTCATCGCTGCACGTCCAGCTTTCTGTGCACACATGACCGTACTATCCGCCGCTACGTGCAGTTCCATCTCGTCGAGATTGCGAACTCGCCGCTTGCCGCGATACGGCCCTTCCAATTGCTCTCGCATATCAACACCTCCGAACAACCTAGCTCATGATATCACTTGTTAGAATAAATTCGAGGCATACCGTTGATTATCCAAAGACCAAGCAATCACACGAGCACGACACCAAGATTTGTTATCGAGGTTCACCGATATGGCAGTAGTTTGAAGATGATGTCCTCAAAGGCAATTTTGAGGTACACTTATATGTGACAACACAAAACCATATGGCGACAACTAATTTCTATATGTGTGCAGTAGCATTAAAATAACTTCTCTGTTCTACTATTTAGGGGCATGGATTCCATAATAGAGCTTTGTGCCAAGCAATTAGGAATGCTGCTAGGTTCCCGAACATCGATTTGGGGCTAGCGTATCATGGTATCGAGGTATTATTATTTATTCATTTTACCCTTGCTTATTTAGATGCCCAGCTCTGGTTAATGTTTTATTTAACAACTGCAGTCTTCCGGTTAATGTTCTCGTTCTGCTTATTTAGAAATGTTGGATAAACATAGGAGGTGATTCTTTTGGCAGGTAGCTAAGAATAGAAAACACTATTACTTAGTCAGATGGCCCAGGATTTGTAGATCAAAAAACAAAAGGGGTTTGGGGATGAAAGATCTCCATAAGCAGAACCTAAACAAAGGCGTCTGCTCACTAAATGGTGTTGGAAACTTGAAACTAAAGACGGCCTTTGGTAAGATATTATCAAAGCCAAATATTTTGGTAGGCAATAGTAGCCTCTGTTAAAGAGAAAATCAACGATTCCCTATGTGGGAAAGCTACTATGAAAGTCAAAAACTTGTATATGGCTGGAAGACGGATCATCCAATCCGGTAACATTGCTTTGTTGTCGGTGGACCCTATTGGTGATCAGATAGCTTTTACTGAACAATTCTCTCGTTTGTTTTCGATTGGCAACTACCTTGACTGCACTGTGGATGTATGTTTGGGGGCTGATCCTATATCCTTCTTTCGAAGGAGGTTGAATTCCGAGATTAATGAGCAATGGCTGATAATGATTGCCACTACCAAAAAAATGTGTTTCTAATGAAACCGATAGCATCAAATGGGCTTTTGGTCCCAAGTCTTCTTTCACAACCAGGTCTGGGTACTATTTCTTGGAGAGGAATATCGCAGGTCGTGATTATAGATGGATATGAAAAGCTGGCATTCCCCTGAAAATTAAAATTTTCATGTTGCAATTGTCTAAGGATGCTATCTTGACTAGAGATCTGATGAAACATCAGGGGTGGAAAGGGAACCCTAGATGCTCGTTTTGTGAGGAACGAGAGACATCCCAGCATCCGTTTTTTTACTTGTGTGGTTGCTAGGTGAGCTGGAGAACGATTGCTTGTATGCTTGGCACCGAAATATGTCCGAACAACATGTCGCAGGCTTACACTTGGCGTCATGCTTTGTTCCGAGAAGGGTAGATTTTCTATACTGTTGGCATTGCTGCTTTATGTTGGGCAATTTTTTCTTGTCGCAATAGAGCTACATTTGAATTTAGGCCGCTCAAATCTCCATTTGAATGCATCTTTTCTACTTGTTCTCTTCTATGCTATTGGACAGGTTTGTTGAAGTAGGAGGACGTGGTGGATCTGCTAGCTTGGGTGGACATGCTGAAGAACAATGCATCGAGGCTGATGCGCATCTGTCCTGCGAGCCAAAGCGGGGAGGCGCACTGAAGGAGATGGCATCCTCTTCCTCTCCCGCAATGCTAGCGGAGTTCTATTCTACCCCTCCGAGGGAACTTTATCTTTAGATGCTCATTTGTGAGCAGTTGTCCGATACCTCTGATGATGGGCTCTGTCATAGACTAGTTTGTTAAATAGTGTTATCGGGTTTTCGCCCTGCAGTGGGTAAACTCGATGGCGAGTGCTGACAGTGGGTTTCCCGGCGATGCTCGAACTCTCTTTCCCCTCTCCCATCTCATTCTCTAGACTGTGTATTTCCATTATGTCGCGGTAATGGAAAGGGATTATGCCCGGTTCAAAAAAAAGTGATCTAATGATCTTTCCTAAAGAGCACTGTGGATCCATCTAGAACAGTGTAGAAGCAATGCCCCTGGAGATATCTCTCCAGCAGAAAAATCCAATCGGGTCAGCCGCATTAGATAATTGTTGAAAGTGCATACAGTACTTATTGTCCAAAGCATCAGTCTTCTTTTCCTTTTTTTTGAGAATGTACAAGCATATTCAAGACTAAAACAAATGAAATCTCGTGAAGGAACTTTTTACAGAAAAGCAAGTCACCATCAAAATTAAATTTAACTTTTGCACCAGAAAAATAAATAAAAATCAATGCCTTGAGAAACGGCGTACTACAACATCCCTTGGAGATCGATCCAATATATCAAGGTTCTACCACAAAGGACATGTCCATTTGAGCTATGCTCAGTTCACCATACAAACTAATTATTGCACTAGAATTTGACGAACTTTCAAGGTGTGCTAGATGAGTCTTCTAAAGCGGACAACAAACAATTTGGGAAGATGGGAAGATACTATCATTCAGATTTTGGAGAATGCATTTGTGAGCAACTTGATTGGCGGCCAACCTAGGTCTTAGGCGACTAGATAAGTAAAACCTAACTAAAACGGTTTGATTTCCATATTAAGCATGCAAAGAACATTACATCAAACGAACTAACAAAAAAAAGTACACATCCGCATTGTTTAGCATTTAGATCAACATTAACTTTAATTCACGAATAAAAGTATGAAAAATTAACACAATAAAACATATTTTAAGCAATATATTGCAAAAGACCGAGCACATGCATGTCTAACTAACTTCAGTGATTTTCAAAAGCAACATGTCTCCATTGTCATGAGGACA